>NW_027455175.1:0-22500 GCF_040206685.1 Ascaphus truei
CGATGGTTCAATAAGATTCTGGCTGGTGAAGCCCCACCGAAAGAATCCCTAAAAGCCTCAATCATCGTCATACTAAAAGAAGGGAAAGACCTTGCGTTATGCTCAAGTTATAGGCCCATCTCTCTGATCAATACAGATATAAAATTATTCGCCAAAATCTAGCAACCAGATTGAACCGAGTACTAAACACCTTGGTCCACCCGGATCAGGTGGGGTTCACCCCAGAACGACAAGCTTCCGATAACATTCGGAGAGTAATTAACATTATCCACAACAGTAATACGAATCAACTCCCCACCCTGGTCCTGAGATTAGATGCTGAGAAGGCTTTCGACCGAGTGGCCTGGCCCTTTATGTTCCGAGTATTCAGAGAGATGGGCCTACATGAAAACTTCATTATGGGCATTAAACCACTATACTCCAACCCAATAGTTACAGTGCGCACCTCAGGCTACACTTCAGCACCATTTAAAGTCTCTAACAGAACCAGACAGGGATGCCCACTCTCCCCTATGTTGTTTGCCCTGTGCATAGAAGTACTAGCCTCAAGGATAAGAAAGAATCATGGATAGAGGGAGTCCCTATAGGAAACAACACATACTAGGTGTCCTTATTCGCGGACGATACTCTACTCTCTTTGACTAACCCAGAAGTGTCATTAAAAAATCTATTTGACACACTAGATGAATTTGGCAAGCTTTCAAACTTCAAAGTTAACCACGCCAAGTCAGAGGCTATAGGCCTACACATCCATAAGGAAACAGAAAACGAATTAAAGAAAAAATTCCCAATAAAATGGATGCCAGACAAAACGAGATATTTGGGAGTGTACATTACAAGACTATATGATGACATCTATTGAGAAAACTACCCGAACCTTATTAAAAGCTTGAAAAAAGACCTAGAGACCTGGTCAAGATACCAGAGATCCTGGTCGGGTAAAATTATATCAGTAAAAATGAACTTATTACCCAGAATACTCTATTTATTCCAAGTGCTCCCACCGTTCCAATCTATGTAATTAGAGACCTGGAAAAAGAGATAACCAAATTTATCTGGAACGGAAGAAAACCTAGAATAAAGAAGAAATTGATGGCCCTCCCCCTGGCAGGGGGAGGCCTGGGCCAACCAGACTTAGCTAAATACTACGAAACAGCTAGACTAAGCCCACTGATTTATTGGTCCGCAGCCCCAGGAAAAACACTGTGGGTGGACATTGAGAGGTCGGAAGCTGGGTACGAGGAGTTAGCGTCTCTTCTATGGGTAAAAAAAGCAAATAGACAACCAAGCTATAGAAATCATCCAGTCTTACTACACTCCTTGAATATCTGGGACAAAAGCTGCAAACACAAGCAGATCTCTTCCATTCCTTCGCCCCTAACACCAATCAGATCAAACCCTGAATTCACACCAGCACATACAATAACTCGAACATCTTTAAACAATGGGACGAGAAAGGGCTATCCAAGCTAGGAGACATGCAAAAAGGAGGCAAGGTTAAATCGTTTATGGGGATAAGGGAGGAATACAATATTCCAAGCGCACAAATATTCCAATATATACAGCTGGCCCACTATGTCTCCTCGATACAGCCAAGAGACACTTGGAACAGACCACTCACCAACTTTGAGAGCCTGTTCCAAAGGGGCCAATATAACAGAGGGACCATTTCCCAATTTTACCAGACACTATTGAAACAATATGAAGGCCAAACAAGCAAAAATATTTCAGAATGGGAACACGACATTGGGAACCCCTTAGAGGAAGAGGACTGGGAAGAAATATACGAAAGGATAGCTAGAGCTTCTCGCTGCTCTACGATCAGGGAAACAAATTTGAAAGTCCTACACAGGTGGTATTATACACCAGCGCGTCTCCACTCTTTCTTCCCGCTAACCTCCCCTATGTGCTGGCGCAACTGCGGTCAAATAGGCACATTTAAACACATATGGTGGTCCTGTCCTAAGATAATCCTTTTTTGGGGAAGAATCAGACGGCTAGTAGAAGGGGTAACAGGTTTGGACCTACCCTGGAACATAGAAACAGTGCTCCTACTAAAACCTAACGAGGGCCTAGAGAGAAAAATAGACTATCTGATAACACAGATCCTATCAGCAGCCAAAACACTAATTGCAAAACACTGGAAACAGAATGACCCCCCCCCCTATTACTGAGGTATTGCACAAGATAAACTATATCATGACAATGGAGAGACTCACAAGTCTAATCCACGACCGGTACAATACCTTTCTGACAACATGGGATCCGTGGGAGACATACATTTGGAAGAATCCAATCGGAAACGTCGAAATAAGGAGACCGCTAATGGTTAAACAGATTTAGTTTTGATTAAGGATGTTACAAGTGTAACCCCGGTCTCTTTTCAGCCCCAGAGACCCCCCATGTAGCGCTCCGAGGCGCTGCGGCGCACCCGGCTAGCGGGGGCCACCATGACAGGTTGCACGAGCATGCGCGTTGGTCGCGCAGGCGCAGTAAGGGTAGCGCACGCGGTCCCAATGCTAAAGAGGTCCTGAGTGGACTACAATTCCCAGCAGCCTCTGGGAATTGCCCTTTCACCCACATCACGTGCAGCCAGCCAGCAAATAGGGTTTGGCAGCTTCTCCTGTGGAGGAAGGCTACAATGTTGCGGGGACCACGTTTGGCAGTTGGAGCTGGGAGCAGGAAGGGGAAGGAAGGGTGTAGGGAGCAAGTGGCTCCTGCACCAGGTAAGGTTCCCCAGATCCCAGGCAGGCCCCAATCCCCACCAGGGTAGAGGGTAGGTACTGAGGGACGGCCCCTAGGTTAGGGACTCTGCCCTTAGGTGTGAGGGTGCAGTCTTGTCAGTGTCACGGCTGGTAGTGCTGTGAGCGCTGACAAGTAGGCACAGTGTATGCAGCGTGTGCAGTGCAGTGGGTTGCTGCAGTTTGAGTGTGGGTGCAGTGTGTTTGCTGCAGAGGTTAGGCTGAGTTAGTCAGAGGGGACCCGGGAGGTGAAGGGAGAGTGAGTGTGGGTGCAGGGGGTCAGTGACCCACCTGCATAGGATATTCTACCCCGCAGGCCCTAGGAGTTTCCCCTAAAGCCATCCAAGGTTGCTGTGCTGTAGGGACGGCCTATAGTACAGTGAGTGTCACGTAAGTTCACGGAGTCAGATAGGGACTCCATTGACGCTGCGCACCCGTGCAGAAGGTTGGGCGCTGCTCTTCGTTGCGGCTGCAGAGGCCATCTTGGTGGGGTCTCCCCGGACGGTGGATCCTGGATGTCGGGCCGGAACTCAACGGATCCTTTGTGAAGCAGTTGCAGATCCGAGCACCGGAGAGCTCGGCAGGTACTATATCATCAAGTGCACCAACACCGGTCATCAGGCGCTGATCCCGCCTTAGGCTAAACTCTTTGTAGGAACACTGAGCGAGTGGTTACAAGACGGAGCCTATACCATATAGTATCATACATGGACACGGTGTGTGGGCACGCGGTGAGGGGACGGAGACGTTACTCCTGATGAGAGAGGCTGGGCCACTAAGGTTACCTGTTGCATTATAGACTGATAAGGTTACTCTGCATTATCGTTAACACAGTAAAGTTGTTTGCATTACACGTGTGTGTATGTATTTCTTGCCCAGGGGAATCTCACATCACGGGGATCCCGGGTAAGTGGAGGCGCTGCGCTAAGTAAGTGTATGAGTGTTACCCCAGGCTCCCAGCTAGCGGAGGCTCAGATCTCCTGGAGCCGCAGGTGTCGTACAGCGACCAATAGTTCCTTTGGGAGGGTTCAGAAAAAGGGCTACACACAGTATACTTGATTGTACGCTCCCTGCGTGGAGCCCATGATAGCTGTCACCCTACTACCCCTTCCCCGCACACCCTTTTATTTTCTGTACCCACTCCCCCCCCCTCCCTTTCCCTCCGCCCCCCTCCCTTCCCCTCCGCCCCCTCTATGTTATGTTATCATGTTCAGTTTTGAAAAATAAAAAAATATAAGTTGAAAAAAAAATAAAAAGAAGCAGTTCTCCCCCCCCGCCTCGCCCCAGTTTATTTTTTATATCGCCCGCCTCCCTTTTGCGGGCAGCGCATTAATTTCCGGCTCCAGTGACCCCCTGCTGCCGAGATATTTACCGGAGAAGATTCCCCTCTACGGGAGGTTTGAATATCCTGCGTAAAGAGGGCCAATAGGAAGCAAGCGGGGGGGGGGGGGGGGGGGGGAGGGCAGAGGGCGCTGCGGCTTTAAATAAAGGCGGCACGTATTTGGGGCGTTTTTCACCAATAATACTGTCTAGAATAGTAAACGCCTGGAACCGGCTGTTGAAAGTGTATAGATAATTCATTTTGTACTTTTCAGATCTAATATTTTTTTTTAGCTAATGGTAATAAGGACAAAATGGCAACAAATTGCCCTCTCCGGGTGTGCTCCTGTGCCCTTAATCTCCAACTGTACGTGTAACCCCCGGAGGGGGGCGGCAACACATCGTTTAAAGAGAACTCGCCAGCTGGGATTAGAAACCGTACCAGCCCTGAGGAACCCCTCACCTGCAGACCCCCCAGGAGACGCGCCAGGCACCTATCCACCTGCGGTCCTACCTCAGGAGACACCCCCCCCCCCCCCGGTTACCACCTTGAGTATCTGATATCTTATTTAGGAAGAACCGGAATTTACAATTTACTTATCAGACCCACCGGTGGAAGAGGGTGGAAGTGCAGGTGTATGTGGTGACGCCGGCATGCTGCGGTGCCTGCTGCTCTGGTGTGTGTGGTGACGCCGGCATGCTGCGGTGCCTGCTGCTCTGGTGTATGTGGTGATGCCGGCATGCTGCGGTGCCTGCTGCTCTGGTGTATGTGGTAATGCCGGCATGCTGCAGTGCTTGCTGCTCTGGTGCATGTGGGGACGCCGGCATGCTGCGGTGCCTGCTGCTCTGGTGTATGTGGTGATGCCGGCATGCTGCAGTGCTTGCTGCTCTGGTGCATGTGGTAATGCCGGCAGGCTGCGGTGCTTGCTGCTCTGGTGCATGTGGTAATGCCGGCATGCTGCAGTGCCTGCTGCTCTGGTGCATGTGGGGACGCCGGCATGCTGCAGTGCCTGCTGCTCTGGTGTATGAGGTAATGCCGGCATGCTGCGGTGCCTGCTGCTCTGGTGTATGTGGTAATGCCGGCATGCTGCGGTGCCTGCTGCTCTGGTGTATGTGGTAATGCCGGCATGCTGCGGTGCCTGCTGCTCTGGTGTATGTGGTAATGCCGGCATGCTGCGGTGCCTGCTGCTCTGGTGCATGTGGGGACGCCGGCATGCTGCCGTGCCTGCTGCTCTGGTGTGTGTGGTAATGCCGGCATGCTGCCGTGCCTGCTGCTCTGGTGTATGAGGTAATGCCGGCATGCTGCGGTGCCTGCTGCTCTGGTGTATGTGGTAATGCCGGCATGCTGCGGTGCTTGCTGCTCTGGTGTATGTGGTAATGCCGGCATGCTGCCGTGCCTGCTGCTCTGGTGTGTGTGGTAATGCCGGCATGCTGCGGTGCCTGCTGCTCTGGTGTATGAGGTAATGCCGGCATGCTGCGGTGCCTGCTGCTCTGGTGTATGTGGTAATGCCGGCATGCTGGGGTGCCTCCTGCTCTGGTGTGTGTGGTGATGCCGGCATGCTGCCGTGCCTGCTGCTCTGGTGTGTGTGGTAATGCCGGCATGCTGCGGTGCCTGCTGCTCTGGTGTATGTGGTGATGCCGGCATGCTGCAGTGCCTGCTGCTCTGGTGTGTGTGGTAATGCCGGCATGCTGCGGTGCCTCCTGCTCTGGTGTATGTGGTGATGCCGGCATGCTGCAGTGCCTGCTGCTCTGGTGTGTGTGGTAATGCCGGCATGCTGCGGTGCCTGCTGCTCTGGTGTATGTGGTGATGCCGGCATGCTGCCGTGCCTGCTGCTCTGGTGTGTGTGGTAATGCCGGCATGCTGCGGTGCCTGCTGCTCTGGTGTGTGTGGTAATGCCGGCATGCTGCGGTGCCTGCTGCTCTGGTGTATGTGGTAATGCCGGCATGCTGCGGTGCCTGCTGCTCTGGTGTATGTGGTGATGCCGGCATGCTGCGGTGCCTGCTGCTCTGGTGTATGTGGTAATGCCGGCATGCTGGGGTGCCTCCTGCTCTGGTGTATGAGGTAATGCCGGCATGCTGCGGTGCCTGCTGCTCTGGTGTATGTGGTAATGCCGGCATGCTGGGGTGCCTCCTGCTCTGGTGTGTGTGGTGATGCCGGCATGCTGCCGTGCCTGCTGCTCTGGTGTATGTGGTAATGCCGGCATGCTGGGGTGCCTCCTGCTCTGGTGTGTGTGGTAATGCCGGCATGCTGCCGTGCCTGCTGCTCTGGTGTGTGTGGTAATGCCGGCATGCTGGGGTGCCTGCTGCTCTGGTGTATGTGGTGATGCCGGCATGCTGCGGTGCCTGCTGCTCTGGTGTATGTGGTGATGCCGGCATGCTGCCGTGCCTGCTGCTCTGGTGTGTGTGGTAATGCCGGCATGCTGCGGTGCCTGCTGCTCTGGTGTATGTGGTGACGCCGGCATGCTGCCGTGCCTGCTGCTCTGGTGTGTGTGGTAATGCCGGCATGCTGCGGTGCCTGCTGCTCTGGTGTATGTGGTGATGCCGGCATGCTGCGGTGCCTGCTGCTCTGGTGTGTGGTGATGCCGGCATGCTGCGGTGCTTGCTGCTCTGGAGTGTGTGGTAATGCCGGCATGCTGCGGTGCTTGCTGCTCTGGTGTGTGTGGTAATGCCGGCATGCTGCGGTGCTTGCTGCTCTGGTGTGTGTGGTAATGCCGGCATGCTGCCGTGCCTGCTGCTCTGGTGTGTGTGGTAATGCCGGCATGCTGCCGTGCCTGCTGCTCTGGTGTATGTGGTAATGCCGGCATGCTGCCGTGCCTGCTGCTCTGGTGTATGTGGTAATGCCGGCATGCTGCGGTGCCTGCTGCTCTGGTGTGTGTGGTAATGCCGGCATGCTGCGGTGCTTGCTGCTCTGGTGTGTGTGGTAATGCCGGCATGCTGCGGTGCTTGCTGCTCTGGTGTATGTGGTGACGCCGGCATGCTGCGGTGCCTGCTGCTCTGGTGTGTGTGGTAATGCCGGCATGCTGCGGTGCTTGCTGCTCTGGTGTGTGTGGTAATGCCGGCATGCTGCCGTGCCTGCTGCTCTGGTGTGTGTGGTAATGCCGGCATGCTGCGGTGCTTGCTGCTCTGGTGTGTGTGGTAATGCCGGCCGGCATGCTGCCGTGCCTGCTGCTCTGGTGTATGTGGTGATGCCGGCATGCTGCGGTGCCTGCTGCTCTGGTGTGTGTGGTAATGCCGGCATGCTGCGGTGCCTCTTGCTCTGGTGTATGAGGTAATGCCGGCATGCTGCGGTGCCTGCTGCTCTGGTGTGTGTGGTAATGCCGGCATGCTGCGGTGCTTGCTGCTCTGGTGTATGTGGTGACGCCGGCATGCTGGGGTGCCTGCTGCTCTGGTGTATGTGGTAATGCCGGCATGCTGGGGTGCCTGCTGCTCTGGTGTGTGTGGTAATGCCGGCATGCTGCTGTGCCTGCTGCTCTGGTGTGTGTGGTGACGCCGGCATGCTGGGGTGCCTGCTGCTCTGGTGTATGTGGTAATGCCGGCATGCTGGGGTGCCTGCTGCTCTGGTGTATGAGGTAATGCCGGCATGCTGCCGTGCCTGCTGCTCTGGTGTGTGTGGTAATGCCGGCATGCTGCGGTGCTTGCTGCTCTGGTGTATGTGGTGACGCCGGCATGCTGGGGTGCCTGCTGCTCTGGTGTATGTGGTAATGCCGGCATGCTGGGGTGCCTGCTGCTCTGGTGTGTGTGGTAATGCCGGCATGCTGCTGTGCCTGCTGCTCTGGTGTATGTGGTGATGCCGGCATGCTGCAGTGCCTGCTGCTCTGGTGTATGTGGTGATGCCGGCATGCTGCAGTGCCTGCTGCTCTGGTGTATGTGGTAATGCCGGCATGCTGCGGTGCCTGCTGCTCTGGTGTATGTGGTGATGCCGGCATGCTGCCGTGCCTGCTGCTCTGGTGTGTGTGGTAATGCCGGCATGCTGCGGTGCCTGCTGCGGTGCCTGCTGCTCTGGTGTATGTGGTGATGCCGGCATGCTGCAGTGCCTGCTGCTCTGGTGTGTGTGGTAATGCCGGCATGCTGCGGTGCCTGCTGCTCTGGTGTATGTGGTGATGCCGGCATGCTGCCGTGCCTGCTGCTCTGGTGTGTGTGGTAATGCCGGCATGCTGCCGTGCCTGCTGCTCTGGTGTATGTGGTGATGCCGGCATGCTGCGGTGCTTGCTGCTCTGGTGTGTGTGGTGATGCCGGCATGCTGCGGTGCTTGCTGCTCTGGTGTATGTGGTAATGCCGGCATGCTGTGGTGCTTGCTGCTCTGGTGTATGAGGTAATGCCGGCATGCTGCCGTGCCTGCTGCTCTGGTGTATGTGGTGATGCCGGCATGCTGCGGTGCTTGCTGCTCTGGTGTGTGTGGTGATGCCGGCATGCTGCGGTGCTTGCTGCTCTGGTGTATGTGGTAATGCCGGCATGCTGTGGTGCTTGCTGCTCTGGTGTATGAGGTAATGCCGGCATGCTGTGGTGCCTGCTGCTCTGGTGTATGTGGTGATGCCGGCATGCTGCCGTGCCTGCTGCTCTGGTGTATGTGGTGATGCCGGCATGCTGCCGTGCCTGCTGCTCTGGTGTGTGTGGTAATGCCGGCATGCTGCCGTGCCTGCTGCTCTGGTGTATGTGGTGATGCCGGCATGCTGCGGTGCCTGCTGCTCTGGTGTGTGTGGTAATGCCGGCATGCTGCGGTGCCTGCTGCTCTGGTGTATGTGGTGATGCCGGCATGCTGCGGTGCCTGCTGCTCTGGTGTGTGTGGTAATGCCGGCATGCTGCGGTGCTTGCTGCTCTGGTGTGTGTGGTAATGCCGGCATGCTGCGGTGCCTGCTGCTCTGGTGTGTGTGGTGATGCCGGCATGCTGCGGTGCCTGCTGCTCTGGTGTATGAGGTAATGCCGGCATGCTGCGGTGCCTGCTGCTCTGGTGTGTGTGGTGATGCCGGCATGCTGCGGTGCCTGCTGCTCTGGTGTATGTGGTGATGCCGGCATGCTGCGGTGCCTGCTGCTCTGGTGTATGTGGTAATGCCGGCATGCTGCGGTGCTTGCTGCTCTGGTGTATGTGGTGATGCCGGCATGCTGCGGTGCCTGCTGCTCTGGTGTGTGTGGTGATGCCGGCATGCTGCGGTGCCTGCTGCTCTGGTGTGTGTGGTGATGCCGGCATGCTGCGGTGCCTGCTGCTCTGGTGTGTGTGGTGATGCCGGCATGCTGCGGTGCTTGCTGCTCTGGTGTGTGTGGTAATGCCGGCATGCTGCCGTGCCTGCTGCTCTGGTGTATGAGGTAATGCCGGCATGCTGCGGTGCCTGCTGTTCTGGTGTATGTGGTAATGCCGGCATGCTGCGGTGCCTGCTGCTCTGGTGTATGAGGTAATGCCGGCATGCTGCGGTGCTTGCTGCTCTGGTGTGTGTGGTAATGCCGGCATGCTGCGGTGCTTGCTGCTCTGGTGTGTGTGGTAATGCCGGCATGCTGCGGTGCCTGCTGCTGTGGTGTATGAGGTAATGCCGGCATGCTGCGGTGCCTGCTGCTCTGGTGTATGTGGTAATGCCGGCATGCTGCGGTGCCTGCTGCTCTGGTGTATGTGGTAATGCCGGCATGCTGCGCCGCCTGCTGCTCTGGTGTGTGTGGTGATGCCGGCATGCTGTGGTGCCTGCTGCTCTGGTGTATGTGGTAATGCCGGCATGCTGCGGTGCCTGCTGCTCTGGTGTATGTGGTAATGCCGGCATGCTGCGGTGCCTGCTGCTCTGGTGTATGTGGTAATGCCGGCATGCTGCGGTGCCTGCTGCTCTGGTGTGTGTGGTAATGCCGGCATGCTGCGGTGCCTGCTGCTCTGGTGTGTGTGGTAATGCCGGCATGCTGCGGTGCCTGCTGCTCTGGTGTATGTGGTGATGCCGGCATGCTGCGGTGCCTGCTGCTGTGGTGTGTGGTGATGCCGGCATGCTGCGGTGCCTGCTGCTCTGGTGTATGAGGTAATGCCGGCATGCTGCAGTGCCTGCTGCTCTGGTGTATGCGGTAATGCCGGCATGCTGCGGTGCCTGCTGCTCTGGTGTGTGGTGATGCCGGCATGCTGCGGTGCCTGCTGCTCTGGTGTATGAGGTAATGCCGGCATGCTGCGGCGCCTGCTGCTCTGGTGTATGAGGTAATGCCGGCATGCTGCGGTGCCTGCTGCTCTGGTGTATGAGGTAATGCCGGCATGCTGCGGTGCCTGCTGCTCTGGTGTGTGTGGTAATGCCGGCATGCTGCAGTGCCTGCTGCTCTGGTGCATGTGGTAATGCCGGCATGCTGCAGTGCTTGCTGCTCTGGTGCATGTGGTAATGCCGGCATGCTGCCGTGCCTGCTGCTCTGGTGTATGAGGTAATGCCGGCATGCTGCGGCGCCTGCTGCTCTGGTGTATGTGGTAATGCCGGCATGCTGCGGTGCCTGCTGCTGTGGTGTATGTGGTAATGCCGGCATGCTGCGGTGCCTGCTGCTCTGGTGTGTGTGGTAATGCCGGCATGCTGCCGTGCCTGCTGCTCTGGTGTATGAGGTAATGCCGGCATGCTGCGGTGCCTGCTGCTCTGGTGTATGTGGTAATGCCGGCATGCTGCGATGCCTGCTGCTCTGGTGTGTGTGGTAATGCCGGCATGCTGCCGTGCCTCTTGCTCTGGTGTATGTGGTGATGCCGGCATGCTGCAGTGCCTGCTGCTCTGGTGTATGTGGTAATGCCGGCATGCTGCGGTGCCTGCTGCTCTGGTGTGTGTGGTAATGCCGGCATGCTGCGGTGCCTGCTGCTGTGGTGTATGAGGTAATGCCGGCATGCTGCGGTGCCTGCTGCTCTGGTGTGTGTGGTAATGCCGGCATGCTGCCGTGCCTGCTGCTCTGGTGTATGTGGTAATGCCGGCATGCTGCCGTGCCTGCTGCTCTGGTGTATGTGGTAATGCCGGCATGCTGCGGTGCCTGCTGCTCTGGTGTATGTGGTAATGCCGGCATGCTGCGGTGCCTGCTGCTCTGGTGTATGAGGTAATGCCGGCATGCTGCAGTGCCTGCTGCTCTGGTGTATGTGGTAATGCCGGCATGCTGCGCCGCCTGCTGCTCTGGTGTGTGTGGTGATGCCGGCATGCTGCGGTGCCTGCTGCTCTGGTGCATGTGGTAATGCCGGCATGCTGCAGTGCTTGCTGCTCTGGTGCATGTGGTAATGCCGGCATGCTGCCGTGCCTGCTGCTCTGGTGTATGAGGTAATGCCGGCATGCTGCGGCGCCTGCTGCTCTGGTGTATGTGGTAATGCCGGCATGCTGCGGTGCCTGCTGCTGTGGTGTATGTGGTAATGCCGGCATGCTGCGGTGCCTGCTGCTCTGGTGTGTGTGGTAATGCCGGCATGCTGCCGTGCCTGCTGCTCTGGTGTATGAGGTAATGCCGGCATGCTGCGGTGCCTGCTGCTCTGGTGTATGTGGTAATGCCGGCATGCTGCGATGCCTGCTGCTCTGGTGTGTGTGGTAATGCCGGCATGCTGCCGTGCCTCTTGCTCTGGTGTATGTGGTGATGCCGGCATGCTGCAGTGCCTGCTGCTCTGGTGTATGTGGTAATGCCGGCATGCTGCGGTGCCTGCTGCTCTGGTGTGTGTGGTAATGCCGGCATGCTGCGGTGCCTGCTGCTGTGGTGTATGAGGTAATGCCGGCATGCTGCGGTGCCTGCTGCTCTGGTGTGTGTGGTAATGCCGGCATGCTGCCGTGCCTGCTGCTCTGGTGTATGTGGTAATGCCGGCATGCTGCCGTGCCTGCTGCTCTGGTGTATGTGGTAATGCCGGCATGCTGCGGTGCCTGCTGCTCTGGTGTATGTGGTAATGCCGGCATGCTGCGGTGCCTGCTGCTCTGGTGTATGAGGTAATGCCGGCATGCTGCAGTGCCTGCTGCTCTGGTGTATGTGGTAATGCCGGCATGCTGCGCCGCCTGCTGCTCTGGTGTGTGTGGTGATGCCGGCATGCTGCGGTGCCTGCTGCTCTGGTGTATGTGGTAATGCCGGCATGCTGCGGTGCCTGCTGCTCTGGTGTGTGTGGTAATGCCGGCATGCTGCGGTGCCTGCTGCTCTGGTGTATGAGGTAATGCCGGCATGCTGCAGTGCCTGCTGCTCTGGTGTATGCGGTAATGCCGGCATGCTGCGGTGCCTGCTGCTCTGGTGTATGTGGTGATGCCGGCATGCTGCAGTGCCTGCTGCTCTGGTGCATGTGGTGATGCCGGCATGCTGCCGTGCCTGCTGCTCTGGTGTATGTGGTAATGCCGGCATGCTGCGGTGCCTGCTGCTCTGGTGTATGAGGTAATGCCGGCATGCTGCGGTGCCTGCTGCTGTGGTGTATGAGGTAATGCCGGCATGCTGCGGTGCCTGCTGCTCTGGTGTGTGTGGTAATGCCGGCATGCTGCCGTGCCTGCTGCTCTGGTGTATGTGGTAATGCCGGCATGCTGCCGTGCCTGCTGCTCTGGTGTATGTGGTAATGCCGGCATGCTGCGGTGCCTGCTGCTCTGGTGTATGAGGTAATGCCGGCATGCTGCGGTGCCTGCTGCTCTGGTGTATGAGGTAATGCCGGCATGCTGCCGTGCCTGCTGCTCTGGTGTGTGTGGTAATGCCGGCATGCTGCCGTGCCTGCTGCTCTGGTGTATGTGGTGATGCCGGCATGCTGCGGTGCCTGCTGCTGTGGTGTGTGTGGTAATGCCGGCATGCTGCCGTGCTTGCTGCTCTGGTGTATGTGGTGATGCCGGCATGCTGCGGTGCTTGCTGCTCTGGTGTATGTGGTGATGCCGGCATGCTGCGGTGCTTGCTGCTCTGGTGTATGTGGTGACGCCGGCATGCTGCAGTGCCTGCTGCTCTGGTGTATGAGGTAATGCCGGCATGCTGCGGTGCTTGCTGCTCTGGTGTGTGTGGTAATGCTGGCATGCTGCCGTGCTTGCTGCTCTGGTGTATGTGGTGATGCCGGCATGCTGCGGTGCTTGCTGCTCTGGTGTATGTGGTGACGCCGGCATGCTGCAGTGCCTGCTGCTCTGGTGTATGAGGTAATGCCGGCATGCTGCGGTGCTTGCTGCTCTGGTGCATGTGGTAATGCCGGCATGCTGCAGTGCCTGCTGCTCTGGTGTATGTGGTAATGCCGGCATGCTGCGGTGCCTGCTGCTCTGGTGTATGTGGTAATGCCGGCATGCTGCGGTGCCTGCTGCTCTGGTGTATGTGGTAATGCCGGCATGCTGCGGTGACTGCTGCTCTGGTGTGTGTGGTAATGCCGGCATGCTGCGGTGCCTGCTGCTCTGGTGTATGTGGTAATGCCGGCATGCTGCGGTGCTTGCTGCTCTGGTGTATGTGGTGATGCCGGCATGCTGCGGTGCTTGCTGCTCTGGTGTGTGTGGTAATGCCGGCATGCTGCCGTGCCTGCTGCTCTGGTGTATGTGGTAATGCCGGCATGCTGCCGTGCCTGCTGCTGTGGTGTATGTGGTAATGTCGGCATGCTGCGGTGCCTGCTGCTCTGGTGTATGAGGTAATGCCGGCATGCTGCGGTGCCTGCTGCTCTGGTGTATGAGGTAATGCCGGCATGCTGCCGTGCCTGCTGCTCTGGTGTGTGTGGTAATGCCGGCATGCTGCCGTGCCTGCTGCTCTGGTGTATGTGGTGATGCCGGCATGCTGCGGTGCCTGCTGCTGTGGTGTGTGTGGTAATGCCGGCATGCTGCCGTGCTTGCTGCTCTGGTGTATGTGGTGATGCCGGCATGCTGCGGTGCTTGCTGCTCTGGTGTATGTGGTGATGCCGGCATGCTGCGGTGCTTGCTGCTCTGGTGTATGTGGTGACGCCGGCATGCTGCAGTGCCTGCTGCTCTGGTGTATGAGGTAATGCCGGCATGCTGCGGTGCTTGCTGCTCTGGTGTGTGTGGTAATGCTGGCATGCTGCCGTGCTTGCTGCTCTGGTGTATGTGGTGATGCCGGCATGCTGCGGTGCTTGCTGCTCTGGTGTATGTGGTGACGCCGGCATGCTGCAGTGCCTGCTGCTCTGGTGTATGAGGTAATGCCGGCATGCTGCGGTGCTTGCTGCTCTGGTGCATGTGGTAATGCCGGCATGCTGCAGTGCCTGCTGCTCTGGTGTATGTGGTAATGCCGGCATGCTGCGGTGCCTGCTGCTCTGGTGTATGTGGTAATGCCGGCATGCTGCGGTGCCTGCTGCTCTGGTGTATGTGGTAATGCCGGCATGCTGCGGTGCCTGCTGCTCTGGTGTGTGTGGTAATGCCGGCATGCTGCGGTGCCTGCTGCTCTGGTGTATGAGGTGATGCCGGCATGCTGCGGTGCTTGCTGCTCTGGTGTATGTGGTGATGCCGGCGTGCTGCGGTGCTTGCTGCTCTGGTGTATGTAGTAATGCCGGCATGCTGCGGTGCCTGCTGCTCTGGTGCATGTGGTGATGCCGGCATGCTGCGGTGCTTGCTGCTCTGGTGTATGTGGTAATGCCGGCATGCTGCAGTGCCTGCTGCTCTGGTGCATGTGGTGATGCCGGCATGCTGCGGTGCCTACTGCTCTGGTGTATGTGGTGATGCCGGCATGCTGCGGTGCCTGCTGCTCTGGTGTATGAGGTAATGCCGGCATGCTGTGGTGCCTGCTGCTCTGGTGTATGTGGTAATGCCGGCATGCTGCGGTGCTTGCTGCTCTGGTGTATGTGGTAATGCCGGCATGCTGCAGTGCTTGCTGCTCTGGTGTATGTGGTAATGCCGGCATGCTGCGGTGCTTGCTGCTCTGGTGTATGTGGTAATGCCGGCATGCTGCGGTGCTTGCTGCTCTGGTGTATGTGGTAATGCCGGCATGCTGCGGTGCCTGCTGCTCTGGTGCATGTGGTGATGCCGGCATGCTGCGGTGCCTGCTGCTCTGGTGTATGTGGTAATGCCGGCATGCTGCGGTGCTTGCTGCTCTGGTGTATGCGGTAATGCCGGCATGCTGTGGTGCCTGCTGCTGTGGTGTATGTGGTAATGCCGGCATGCTGCGGTGCTTGCTGCTCTGGTGTATGTGGTGATGCCGGCATGCTGCAGTGCCTGCTGCTCTGGTGTATGTGGTGATGCCGGCATGCTGCGGTGCCTGCTGCTCTGGTGTGTGTGGTGATGCCGGCATGCTGCGGTGCCTGCTGCTCTGGTGTGTGTGGTGATGCCGGCATGCTGCGGTGCCTGCTGCTCTGGTGTGTGTGGTGATGCCGGCATGCTGCAGTGCCTGCTGCTCTGGTGTATGTGGGGACGCCGGCATGCTGCCGTGCCTGCTGCTCTGGTGTATGTGGTAATGCCGGCATGCTGCAGTGCCTGCTGCTCTGGTGTGTGTGGTGATGCCGGCATGCTGCGGTGCTTGCTGCTCTGGTGTGTGTGGTAATGCCGGCATGCTGCCGTGCCTGCTGCTCTGGTGTATGAGGTAATGCCGGCATGCTGCGGTGCCTGCTGTTCTGGTGTATGTGGTAATGCCGGCATGCTGCGGTGCCTGCTGCTCTGGTGTATGAGGTAATGCCGGCATGCTGCGGTGCTTGCTGCTCTGGTGTGTGTGGTAATGCCGGCATGCTGCGGTGCTTGCTGCTCTGGTGTGTGTGGTAATGCCGGCATGCTGCGGTGCCTGCTGCTGTGGTGTATGAGGTAATGCCGGCATGCTGCGGTGCCTGCTGCTCTGGTGTATGTGGTAATGCCGGCATGCTGCGGTGCCTGCTGCTCTGGTGTATGTGGTAATGCCGGCATGCTGCGCCGCCTGCTGCTCTGGTGTGTGTGGTGATGCCGGCATGCTGTGGTGCCTGCTGCTCTGGTGTATGTGGTAATGCCGGCATGCTGCGGTGCCTGCTGCTCTGGTGTATGTGGTAATGCCGGCATGCTGCGGTGCCTGCTGCTCTGGTGTATGTGGTAATGCCGGCATGCTGCTGTGCCTGCTGCTCTGGTGTGTGTGGTAATGCCGGCATGCTGCGGTGCCTGCTGCTCTGGTGTGTGTGGTAATGCCGGCATGCTGCGGTGCCTGCTGCTCTGGTGTATGTGGTGATGCCGGCATGCTGCGGTGCCTGCTGCTGTGGTGTGTGGTGATGCCGGCATGCTGCGGTGCCTGCTGCTCTGGTGTATGAGGTAATGCCGGCATGCTGCAGTGCCTGCTGCTCTGGTGTATGCGGTAATGCCGGCATGCTGCGGTGCCTGCTGCTCTGGTGTGTGGTGATGCCGGCATGCTGCGGTGCCTGCTGCTCTGGTGTATGAGGTAATGCCGGCATGCTGCGGCGCCTGCTGCTCTGGTGTATGAGGTAATGCCGGCATGCTGCGGTGCCTGCTGCTCTGGTGTATGAGGTAATGCCGGCATGCTGCGGTGCCTGCTGCTCTGGTGTGTGTGGTAATGCCGGCATGCTGCAGTGCCTGCTGCTCTGGTGCATGTGGTAATGCCGGCATGCTGCAGTGCTTGCTGCTCTGGTGCATGTGGTAATGCCGGCATGCTGCCGTGCCTGCTGCTCTGGTGTATGAGGTAATGCCGGCATGCTGCGGCGCCTGCTGCTCTGGTGTATGTGGTAATGCCGGCATGCTGCGGTGCCTGCTGCTGTGGTGTATGTGGTAATGCCGGCATGCTGCGGTGCCTGCTGCTCTGGTGTGTGTGGTAATGCCGGCATGCTGCCGTGCCTGCTGCTCTGGTGTATGAGGTAATGCCGGCATGCTGCGGTGCCTGCTGCTCTGGTGTATGTGGTAATGCCGGCATGCTGCGATGCCTGCTGCTCTGGTGTGTGTGGTGATGCCGGCATGCTGCGGTGCCTGCTGCTCTGGTGTGTGTGGTGATGCCGGCATGCTGCGGTGCCTGCTGCTCTGGTGTGTGTGGTGATGCCGGCATGCTGCAGTGCCTGCTGCTCTGGTGTATGTGGGGACGCCGGCATGCTGCCGTGCCTGCTGCTCTGGTGTATGTGGTAATGCCGGCATGCTGCAGTGCCTGCTGCTCTGGTGTATGTGGGGACGCCGGCATGCTGCGGTGCCTGCTGCTCTGGTGTATGTGGGGACGCCGGCATGCTGCCGTGCCTGCTGCTCTGGTGTATGTGGTAATGCCGGCATGCTGCGGTGCTTGCTGCTCTGGTGTATGCGGTAATGCCGGCATGCTGCGGTGCCTGCTGCTCTGGTGTGTGTGGTAATGCCGGCATGCTGCGGTGCCTGCTGCTCTGGTGTATGTGGTGACGCCGGCATGCTGGGGTGCCTGCTGCTGTGGTGTGTGTGGTAATGCCGGCATGCTGCAGTGCCTGCTGCTCTGGTGTATGTGGTGATGCCGGCATGCTGCGGTGCCTGCTGCTCTGGTGTGTGTGGTGATGCCGGCATGCTGCGGTGCCTGCTGCTCTGGTGTCTGTGGTGATGCCGGCATGCTGCGGTGCCTGCTGCTCTGGTGTGTGTGGTGATGCCGGCATGCTGCAGTGCCTGCTGCTCTGGTGTATGTGGTAATGCCGGCATGCTGTGGTGCCTGCTGCTGTGGTGTATGTGGTAATGCCGGCATGCTGCGGTGCCTGCTGCTCTGGTGTGTGTGGTGATGCCAGCATGCTGCGGCGCCTGCTGCTCTGGTGTGTGTGGTGATGCCGGCATGCTGCGGTGCCTGCTGCTCTGGTGTATGTGGTAATGCCGGCATGCTGCAGTGCCTGCTGCTCTGGTGTATGTGGTGATGCCGGCATGCTGCGGTGCCTGCTGCTGTGGTGTATGAGGTAATGCCGGCATGCTGCAGTGCCTGCTGCTCTGGTGTATGTGGTAATGCCGGCATGCTGCGGTGCCTGCTGCTCTGGTGTATGTGGTAATGCCGGCATGCTGCGGTGCCTGCTGCTCTGGTGTATGTGGTGATGCCGGCATGCTGCGGTGCCTGCTGCTCTGGTGTATGTGGTAATGCCGGCATGCTGCGGTGCCTGCTGCTCTGGTGTATGAGGTAATGCCGGCATGCTGCGGTGCCTGCTGCTCTGGTGTATGTGGTAATGCCGGCATGCTGCGGTGCCTGCTGCTCTGGTGTATGAGGTAATGCCGGCATGCTGCGGTGCCTGCTGCTCTGGTGTGTGTGGTAATGCCGGCATGCTGCGGCGCCTGCTGCTCTGGTGTATGAGGTAATGCCGGCATGCTGCAGTGCCTGCTGCTCTGGTGTGTGTGGTAATGCCGGCATGCTGCAGTGCCTGCTGCTCTGGTGTATGTGGTAATGCCGGCATGCTGCGGTGCCTGCTGCTCTGGTGTATGCGGTAATGCCGGCATGCTGCGGTGCCTGCTGCTCTGGTGTATGTGGTGATGCCGGCATGCTGCGGTGCCTGCTGCTCTGGTGTATGTGGTAATGCCGGCATGCTGCGGTGCCTGCTGCTCTGGTGTATGTGGTGATGCCGGCATGCTGCCGTGCCTGCTGCTCTGGTGTATGTGGTAATGCCGGCATGCTGCGGTGCCTGCTGCTCTGGTGTATGTGGTGATGCCGGCATGCTGCGGTGCTTGCTGCTCTGGTGTGTGTGGTGATGCCGGCATGCTGCGGTGCCTGCTGCTCTGGTGTATGTGGTAATGCCGGCATGCTGCGGTGCTTGCTGCTCTGGTGTATGTGGTGATGCCGGCATGCTGCGGTGCCTGCTGCTCTGGTGTATGTGGTAATGCCGGCATGCTGCGGTGCCTGCTGCTCTGGTGTATGTGGTGATGCCGGCATGCTGCGGTGCCTGCTGCTCTGGTGTGTGTGGTGATGCCGGCATGCTGCAGTGCCTGCTGCTCTGGTGTATGTGGTAATGCCGGCATGCTGCGGTGCCTGCTGCTCTGGTGTGTGTGGTAATGCCGGCATGCTGCGGTGCCTGCTGCTCTGGTGTATGTGGTGATGCCGGCATGCTGCGGTGCCTGCTGCTCTGGTGTGTGTGGTGATGCCGGCATGCTGCAGTGCCTGCTGCTCTGGTGTATGTGGTAATGCCGGCATGCTGGGGTGCCTGCTGCACTGGTGTATGTGGTAATGCCGGCATGCTGCGGTGCCTGCTGCTGTGGTGTATGAGGTAATGCCGGCATGCTGCGGCGCCTGCTGCTCTGGTGTGTGTGGTAATGCCGGCATGCTGCGGTGCCTGCTGCTCTGGTGTATGTGGTAATGCCGGCATGCTGCGGTGCCTGCTGCTCTGGTGTGTGTGGTAATGCCGGCATGCTGGGGTGCCTGCTGCTCTGGTGTGTGTGGTAATGCCGGCATGCTGCGGTGCCTGCTGCTCTGGTGTATGTGGTGACGCCGGCATGCTGGGGTGCCTGCTGCTGTGGTGTGTGTGGTAATGCCGGCATGCTGCGGTGCCTGCTGCTCTGGTGTATGTGGTGACGCCGGCATGCTGGGGTGCCTGCTGCTGTGGTGTGTGTGGTAATGCCGGCATGCTGGGGTGCCTGCTGCTCTGGTGTGTGTGGTAATGCCGGCATGCTGCGGTGCTTGCTGCTTTGGTGTATGAGGTAATTCCGGCAAAGGTCTCCTTCTCGCCTAACGGGAAGTCACTTACATACGCCGGCCGCCTCCTTTGTGCCGCCCTCCTCCCCCTTCCGATTCGCAGCGCTAAATGACACCGTGGGTGTGACATCGCACGGCGTCTCGTTGCCATGGTAACGTGCCGTCACCTGACACCGTGCCGTCACATTGCCATGGCAACGAGACGCTGTGTGACGTCACGTTGGCGGCGTCCGCGGCGTCATTTGACGCTGTGCATCCGAAGGACGAGGAGGGCGGCAGAAAGGAGACAGCAAGGAGGCGTCCAGCATACGTCAGTGACTTCCCATTAGCGCCGATAGACCTGAGAGCGCGGGTTCTGTATATGGGGTCGGACATTTTTGCCGCCCTAGGCCTCGGGCCTAGTGTGAAATCTGCCGCTTGGCGGGAAAATTGGGCTCACTCTACTTCTGCGACAACTCTCCTGGCAGAATAACTTCTGCAACGCAATCCTCAAGCTCCTTGCACACAAAATCTTGTAACACAGCCCCGAATGCATAACGCGTGTGCAACGCGTGTGCAACGCCTTCCACCGGCGGGAAACAACTCCTTTCTCGGTTGCAAAAACTCAACCTAGTTTTCTCTGGTAAACAATCTTGGAGCTCAGTCCTCATCCCCGGGGCCTTGCAAACCCAGGTAAAATAGTACTCAAACCTGGTATCGGGCTAAAATCAGCTCCAAGCACACAGAGGCCTGTAAAATTCTCTCCTACTGCGTGGAAACTTGCAGAATGAATTCTCTTCAGCGAGAGAACTTGTACCGTCTCTGATAAACAAGAACTGGCAAAAAAACAAATGGCTCACTGGCGGGAAAGAAGCAAAATAGCTGCCCCTCGTTGGGCACCAAATGTAACCCTCCTTACCCAGCTCTAAAAGAGGTGCATTGTTGACATTCGGCGCATCTGGACGGAACTATAAATAATAGTATTCTGGACTTCATTCGCCGGTGGTAGCGGTCACTCCTACGCTGGGGATGTACTTGATGGCCCGCTATAAAGGATATCGTGGCGTACGCTTACATGGAGGCAATGGTGCCCATTGGACAGGCGGGTTCTCTCTGAATACGGGCTGCACTGTCGCAACTCGGCGAGGACAGTGCCGGTCAGGCTGCGGTAGGGGGCAATCCTGCGAGACCAAGACAAGTGACAGCCCTCTCCCACAAGGTATGGTCCACGTTCCTTTAACAGGTGCTATCTTAAAGCGGCACGTTACTGACTGAAAAAAAAAAGGTGACAGGACATATCTTGATACACACGACTATACACACCAAGGTTTCCCAATCAGGGTTCCGCGGCCCTGCCCTGGGGTTCCTCTGCCCTGAGGTTTGCAGCCCTGACCTGGGGTTCCGCGGCCCTGCCCTGGGGTTCCTCTGCCCTGGGGTTCTGCGGCCCTGACCTGGGGTTCCGCTGCCCTGCCCTGGGGTTCCTCTGCCCTGGGGTTCCGCGGCCCTGCCCTGGGGTTCCGCGGCCCTGTCCTGGGGTTCCGCGGCCCTGCCCTGGGGTTCCGCCGCCCTGCCCTGGGATTCCGCGGCCCTGCCCTGGGGTTCCGCGGCCCTGCCCTGGAGTTCCGCTGCCCTGGAGTTCCGCAGCTCTGCCCTGGGGTTCCGCGGCCCTGCTCTGGGGTTCCGCGGCCCTGTCCTGGGGTTCCGCGGCCCTGCCCTGGGGTTCCGCGTCCCTGTCCTGAGGTTCTGCGGCCCTGACCTGGAGCTCTGCCCTGGAGTTCCGCGGCCCTGCCCTTCTGGTTCTGGGGCCCTGCCCTGGGGTTCCGCAGCCCTGCCCTGGGGTTCCGCGGCCCTGCCCTGGGGTTCCACGGCCCTGCCCTGGGGATCCGCGGCCCTGTCCTGGGGTTCCGCGGCCCTGCCCTGGAGTTCCGCGGCCCTGCCCTGGGGTTCCGCGGCCCTGCCCTGGTGTTCCGCGGCCCTGCCCTGGTGTTCCGCTGCCCTGCCCTGGAGCTCTGGCCTGGAGTTCCGCGGCCCTGTCCTGGGGTTCCGCTGCCCTGGGGTTCCGCGGCCCTGCCCTGAAGTTCCGCGGCCCTGCCCTGGGGTTCCACGGCCCTGCCCTGGGGTTCCGCGGCCCTGCCCTGGAGTTCCGCGGCCCTGCCCTGGGGTTCCGAGGCCCTATCCTGGGGTTCCGCGGCCCTGCCCTGGGGTTCCGCGGCCCTGCCCTGGGGTTCCGCGGCCCTGCCCTGGGGTTCCGCGGCCCTGCCCTGGGGTTCTGTGGCCCTGTCCTGGAGCTCTGGCCTGGAGTTCCGCGGCCCTCCCATGGGGCCCTGCCCTGGGGTTCCGCGGCCCTGCCCTGAAGTTCCGCGGCCCTGCCCTGGGGTTCCGCGGCCCTGCCCTGGAGTTCCGCGGCCCTGCCCTGGGGTTCTGTGGCCCTGCCCTGGAGCTCTGGCCTGGAGTTCCGCGGCCCTGTCCTGGGGTTCCGCGGCCCTGCCCTGGGGCCCTGCCCTGGGGTTCCGCAGCCCTGCCCTGGGGTTCCGCGGCCCTGCCCTGGAGTTCCGCGGCCCTGCCCTGGAGTTCCGCGGCCCTGCCCTGGAGTTCCGTGGCCCTGCCCTGGAGTTCCGCGGCCCTTCCCTGGGGTTCCGCGGCCCTGCCCTGGGGTTCTGTGGCCCTGCCCTGGGGTTCCGCGAATGGATGAAAAGGGGCCGCTGGATTTCTCCTGATCTAACCGAGCAGGGAGGGAGCAGGGCTGCTGCTAGGGGGCTGGGCATTACCCAGCAGCGGCCAATCAGGAGGAGGTGTCAGGAGCTTGCGGGGTGTGGCCAAGCAGAGGAGGAAGCTGTGTGTGTGTCTGTCCTGTGTGTGTGTGTCTGTCATGTGTGAGTGTGTGTGTGTCTGTCCTGTGTGTGTCTCTGTCCTGTGTGTGTCTCTGTCCTGTGTGTGTGTCTGTCCTGTGTGTGTGTCTGTCCTGTGTGTGTGTGTGTGTGTGTGTCTGTCCTGTGTGTGTGTCTGTCCTGTGTGTGTGTCTGTCCTGTGTGTGTCTCTGTCCTGTGTGTGTCTCTGTCCTGTGTGT
>NW_027455175.1:27500-43212 GCF_040206685.1 Ascaphus truei
GCGGACATGGGTCCCGGCATGCACTGGGGGGAGGCGAGCCCCGGGTGGGGGGGGCACGCAGCCGGCCAATCGGAGGAGACGCAGATTCGGGAGTCAGCGGCACGCAGCCCGGAGGTGCCCCCCCCTTCCCCGCCCCCCCACGCCCGCTCGTTGCCATCCTCCCCAGAGCCACTCGAGGAAGACGAGGGGCCAGAGGACGAGGGGCAAGAGGACAAGGGTCAAGAGGACGAGTTGCCGGGACTCTGCTCAGGGTCACTCTGCGCCCCCCAGGACAGAGAGCCGCTTCCCCACAGCGGGTCCCATTTTGAGTTCCCCGATCACTGTACCCCCGAGGTGGTGGAAATGATCTCCGGCAGCTGCCCCCTCGGGAGTGTGTCTGACCTTGTGTTCACCTACTGACCCCCGACTGGAGATTCCCAGAGACCCCATAACACACAGACACACTCCAACATCAGGTAATACTGAACATCTGCCTGCCCTACTAACGAGGCAAGTGACATCTGCATGGAGCGCACGCTCTGCTGTCCAGCGCTGTGCTCTCTACTGCATCGCAGATCTCTGCTGTCTCTGAGTGCTCTCTCTGCTGTCTATTCAAGATCACTGCTGTCTCCGAGAACTCTCTCTGCTGTCTGTTCAAGATCATTGCTGTCTCTGAGAACACTCTCTGCTGTCTATTCAAGATCATTGCTGTCTCTCGGAGCACTCTCTCACCCTGTTGTCAAACGGAGCTCTCTCTTTTCTGTTGGCAACGTGTCTCCAGACTGTCACTCCTTCCTTCTCTGTTACAGACACACTATGACACTCACTATGACTGACACACACGCTCTGCATGTCTCAGTGTCTGTCTCTCCCCCTCACTCCCCCCCCCCCCTCCTGTAACTCTCTTTGGGGTCAGATTGTGATTTCGGGGTCCAGTCGGACGCAAGCACCTGAGCCCAGGATCACCAGAGGCAGGTAAGAAGCACACACACATAACTATCTCCCCCGGCACACGTGTGTGCATATGTACACACACACCTGTATTTCTCACATCAACCCCTACCCCCCAAACAACCTCAGGACAATCTCCACCTATCCCCCAAAACCATCTGTACACACTAACCCTCAGGATTAAAACCTCAGGACTGACCCTCCAGAATTCAGGTGCTCTCAAACACCCCAATAACCCTCAGGACAAGTCCCCTCCTCCCCTGCCCACAGATCCCCCCCCCACCCCCATAACTGTATCCTCCGAGGCACTCAGGATCCCCCCTCCCTCCCACTGCTGCACTCAGGAAATGTTACTGACCTCAGATCACCCCCATATAGCCGGGGAAGATCGCTAACAATACAGCTCTGTTCACCCCGCATGTCTGCCACCGCAAACCGCCTGTGCGTATCTGTCTTGTCTGCATCAGATATACACAGGTGTCTGTATCCACATCTGTATCGCCCTCTCCCACAAGATCTATGACACACGCGTGTGTGTCTGTCACTCACACTTATACACAGCGTGTCTGTACAGAGGGAGCGGAGATCTGACAGTGGGTGCCAGTGTTTGTGGGCTGGGGGTATTTGTCTCCGCTTCTTGCCCTCCCCGTGGAACTTGCTCAGGAATAGAAGAACGATGCAGGGATTTATTTTTTTGCTTGTAAGGACTTTGCCTCCGATTCCCCTCCCTATAAATATGTTTTGGGGGGGGGGGGGAGGAGATTGGGGGTGTATTACTAGAATGGGTCCGGGTGGGGGGGGGGGGTACCAACATCTCACAGGCTACCAGTGTTCCAATGTTACTAGCTGGCACTTCAGAGTTGGGTTACCATCAGGCCCTGTGCCTTGTTGTATTTGCACGTCTGGAATCACAGTGCGCTGGAACCACGTTCAGACTTTTTGTGGGTAAGGGTTACAAAACCCCAAACTTTGGCCCTGGCTTCTGTTGTGGGGTGGGGTGGGTGGGGGGGTTCAAGAACCAGGAGAGGGGGGGGGGGGGGGGGGTGTCAGGATCTCTGAATATCATTTCAATGCAAATAAAAGGCATCATTTTTGGATCCGGCTGAGTCAGTCTGTGTGTTCGGGGGGGGGGGGGGGGTGGTGGAAGTAATACTCGAGTATTACAGTACCACTAGAGTAATACAAAGTATTACAGAGTAACACACCACCTATTAAGGTTAACACTCACAATAACTTGACTATCGCCCCAGGACTTGGGTCTCCATGGTAACAGTATGAGTCCCTCACTCCTTTATCCAAGACAGGTAACAGGAAATGCAATTGTACAACACAGTGACAGTGTAACACACACACACACACACACACACACCTTAACAATCAATGTAATACACAGGGACCGTGTAACCCAGTGAAAATCAATGTAACACAAGTGACAGTAACACAGAGGAGAAACACACAACACAGGGACAATATAACAGTGAGAATCAATGTAACACAGTGACAGTGTAACAGACGCACTTTTCCTGTGTGCGCGCGCGCACAACACGGACACAGACAGTGACATTAAAACAAACACACACACGGACTAAGTAGCAACACAAACACAGAATAGTGTAACACAGTGTGAATCAATGAAACAAACATAGGGACAGTAACACACTGACACACACATGCAGTGACAATCAATGTAATACACACACAGTAACACTGAAAGTGTAACACACACATAGGAACAATCAATGTAACACATACTGTGACGTGTAACACACACACGGAAAGTGTAAGTACACTCACAGGGACAGTATAACAGTGAGAATCAATGTAACACACAGGGACAGTATAACACACAGTGAGAATCAAGGTAACACACAGGGACAGTGTGACACACACAGTGAGAATCAATGTAACCCACAGGGACAGTGTGACACACACACACACACACACACACACACACACACACTGAGAAGCAATGTAACACACAGGGACAGTATAACACACACAGTGAGAATCAATGTAACACACAGGGACAGTGTAACACACACACACAGTGAGAATCAATGTAACACAGGGACAGTATAACACACACAGTGAGAATCAATGTAACACAGGGACAGTGTAACACACACAGTGAGAATCAATGTAACACACAGGGACAGTGTAACAACACAAACACAGGAAGTGTAACAAATATCCCCCTCGACTAATACACACACTTGACAGTGTAACACATTGGCAATCACTGTAAACATCAATGCAACACACACTGACTTCCCCTCACCTGTCAATGGAGGTTCCACGGGCAATGAAGGGTTAAAACATTGCTGCACATGCGCTCTGTACAAATCACACTGCAGTCCCAGGACTCGTCACAGGGTGGCGCCCGAGAAGACACGCCCCCTTAGTCACGTGAGGATTAAATGACCCAGTAGCTATCCCCCACACAGTGACATGGCATTGCATTTATACCTGCAGGCTGTGCCGCAGGCAGGGGACTGCTCCATCACTGGGCTCCCCACTGCACTGTGCAGAGTCTATAGGTGGGGGTGTGGTATACCCGCTGGTATTCCCCTGTATACTGCACTGTGCAGATTCTGTATGTGGGATACACGCTGGTATTCCCCTGTATACTACACTGTGCAGATCCTATAGGTGGGGGTGTGGTATACCCGCTGGTATTCCCCTGTATACTACACTGTGCAGATCCTATAGGTGGGGGGGTGGTATACCCGCTGGTATTCCCCTGTATACTACACTGTGCAGATTCTGTATGTGGGATACCCGCTGGTATTCCCCTGTATACTACACTGTGCAGATTCTGTATGTGGGACACACGCTGGTATTCCTCTGTATACTACACTGTGCAGATTCTGTATGTGGGATACCTGCTGGTATTCCTCTGTATACTACACTGTGCAGATTCTGTATGGGACACACGCTGGTATTCCTCTGTATACTACACTGTGCAGATTCTGTATGTGGGATACACGCTGGTATTCCCCTGTATACTACACTGTGCAGATCCTATAGGTGGGGGTGTGGTATACCTGCTGGTATTCCTCTGTATACTACACTGTGCAGATTCTGTATGTGGGACACACGCTGGTATTCCCCTGTATACTACACTGTGCAGATCCTATAGGTGGGGGTGTGGTATACCTGCTGGTATTCCTCTGTATACTACACTGTGCAGATTCTGTATGTGGGACACACGCTGGTATTCCTCTGTATAATGAGACCGCACAGCCCCCCATCTGAGCCTACCCCCTGCAACGCTGGGACTAGATCAGCGAGACGCCCTGATTAGATCAGGCGGACTCCCAAGGTAGAACACAGCTTCCGGGAGACTCAGAATTTGGCGCACAGCGTCGGTGAGAAACGTCCCGCCACACAGGGATGGAGGTGCGAGCCAATCGCTGATCTCCGCCTCAGAGCCGCCAGTATGACACGTGGGTGACTGTATGGAGCAGAATAGTGCGTTGCGCTTGGATAAGGAGTCCACCAACTATGCAAAAACTCTACACCAGGGGTGGCCAACTCCCGTCCTCAGGGGCCACCAGCAGGTCCTCAGGATATCCCTGCTTCAGCACAGGCGGCTCAGTGATTGTGACAGCCACTGATTGAGAAACCTGTGCTGAAGCAGGGATATCCTTAAAACCGGACCAGTGGGTGTCCCCTGAGGACTGGAGTTGGCCACCCCTGCGTGTGCTCCCCCAGCTCCATACACTGGAGGAAACCAGCAGGGCAGAGGTTAACACGCTCGGGTGTCCAGTGTGTAAAGAACAAGACCCCTGAAGCCCCCTCTCACCCTATGTCCAGACCCACAGTGAACACAGCGCTGGGCTGACGTGTGTTATAGAGATTTGTTTATTTTACAGAGAAACAGATAACTGTACAAACGTATTTACAGGTGAAACAATCTGTACAGGTGTGTTCACACGCTCTCTGAGTGTGCAAACACGGCACAGTGTGACGTGCAAGACCGACGGGGAGGGGGGGTAGGACAGTGGTCGTGTGGAGTCCAGTTCGGGGAGAAGGGGTGGGGGGGGGAGTCTTGGTCAGGTATGCAAACAGAATCGGCAGCAGGAGGCTCCCAGCACAGAGATGTCTACACGGCTCATCCCAGAATAACCTCTGCTCTACCAGAGAGAGGCTGCGGCGTGCACGATACAGACCCAATGTTCCCCTCGTGTGAGGCTCTGCGTCCGGGATACTCAAGTGTAGGTGTCCTTCCCCTAAAATCCCTTATAACCGCCCCTGGGGACGCACTCCCCCCTCCCCCCACCTTTGTTAGGGGAAGATTTGCAGCTCAAACTTCGGCGACCATTCCAGGGCGCTCTTCACCACGGCCAGCGCGGCAGCGCCCAGCGCCACCGTCAGCCCCATCACGGCCAGCTTCACCAGGCGGTTGGTACGCGGTTTGGTCAGAACGGTAGTGGCGCTGTGGTCAGTCCGGCCGGGAGCTCGGAAGCGGCGGCGCAGGACGGTGTCCGGGTGCTGCTGGGCGGACGCCAGCTCGAAGTCCTTGAAGGTGGAGGCTGCTGTCCTGCAAGGGGGAAGAGACACGTGTGAGGCCTGTATCACAGTGACAATCAACTGCAGTGACATCACACACTCCCCAGGAAGTTGTAGTTCCACTTCTAATAGTACAGCCGCCTACGAGCGTCTGATGTCACGTCCAATTGCAGGAAGCATGCGCCACGTAAAACAGAGGTCCACTTCCTGTGACAGGAAGTGACATCACAGTTTCAATATGGCTGCCTCCTTTCAGCTCTTGGTTCTCACCTCTCTGCTTGCTGCTGTGCGGCTTCCCGTGACAGCTCCGAGGGGGGGAACTGGACAAAGAGGTCCCCGGCCCTGCTGATCAAGGTCTCGTAGGGCAGGTCCTGTGGGATCTGGGACAGGAGGTGGTGCACAGACGCCATGTCACACTCGCACTCCAGCACTTCCTCCTCCCTGTGCAGCACAATCTACAAAGAGGGAGTGAGAGACGTGTGACAGAGCCAGGTCTGTGTCCAAAGCTGGGGAGGGCGGTTACACCCCGAAACCCTAATGTTAGGAGCTAGGCGGCCAATCCACAATTTAAACAATGGGTATATGAAACATTTCAGGCTTTAAATATGGGGGATGAGAAATGAAATCTCGGACTTACAGCAGATGACCCCTGGCCCACCCCAAGCAGTGCTCAATTCCTGCACTATATTCACCTCCACCACCTCTGCTGGGACACTGTTCCATGCGCCCACTGCCATTTCAGTATAGCGCTTTTCTTGTTTTTTCCCTGGCATTGTGGGTATCGCGGGAGAACGGGCGGCAGCTTCTTACCACGGCTGCAAAGTAGATTGGCATCAGGGGGTGGCAGGCCAGGAAGAAGTCGTATAACCTCACAACGTGCCGGAAGTCAGACAGGACGTGTCCGAACCACGTGATAAGCCAGCTGAGGGCAAAGATGGTGCCAACCTCGGCCCTGCCAAGAACACAAAGACGGTGGGGGGTTAAATCACATCCTGTGCCCAGACTGACCTCTGGAAGCCAAGAACACGCAGCATACTCATTGGTAGCAAGGCATAGCATCGAGGGGGGGGGGGGGGCAGGCAGAGGGAGCGAGGGGAGGGGGGAGCGCGAAAAGAGGGGGAGTGCGGGGGCGCAGCAGGGAAGGGGGAGAGGGGAGGGGGAAAAGGGGGGGCGCGGCAGCGAGGAGGGCGAAGAGGGGGCGGCAGCGAGGAGGGCGAAGAGGGGGCGGCAGCGAGGAGGGCAAAGAGGGGGCGGCAGCGAGGGAGGGCCAAAAGGAAGAGGGGGCGGCAGCGAGGGAGGGCCAAAAGGAAGGGGGGCGACAGCGAGGGAGGGCCAAAAGGAAGGGGGGCGGCAGCGAGGGAGGGCCAAAAGGAAGGGGGGCGGCAGCGAGGGAGGGCCAAAAGGAAGAGGGGGCGGCAGCGAGGGAGGGCCAAAAGGAAGGGGGGCGGCAGCGAGGGAGGGCCAAAAGGAAGAGGGGGCGGCAGCGAGGGAGGGCCAAAAGGAAGAGGGGGCGGCAGCGAGGGAGGGCCAAAAGGAAGAGGGGGCGGCAGCGAGGAGGGCGAAAGGGAGAAGGGGGGGCAAGCAAGGAGGGCAAATGGGGGGCTAGCGAGGAGGGCTAGCGAGGAGGGCGAAGGGGGGGCTAGCGAGGAGGGCGAAAGGGGGGGGGCTAGCGAGGAGGGCGAAAGGGGGGGGGCTAGCGAGGGCGAAGGGGGGGGGCTAGCGAGGAGGGCGAAAGGGGGGGGGCTAGCGAGGAGGGCGAAAGGGGGGGGGCTAGCGAGGAGGGCGAAAGGGGGGGGGCTAGCGAGGAGGGCGAAAGGGGGGGGGCTAGCGAGGAGGGCGAAAGGGGGGGGGCTAGCGAGGAGGGCGAAAGGGGGGGCTAGCGAGGAGAGAGAAAGGGGGGGCTAGCGAGGAGGGCGAAAGGGGGGGGCTAGCGAGGAGGGCTAGCGAGGAGGGCGAAAGGGGGGGGCAAGCGAGGAGGGCGAAAGGAGGGGGCAAACGAGGAGGGCGAAAGGGGGGGCAAGCGAGGAGGGCAAAAGGGGGGGCAAGCGAGGAGGGCAAAAGGGGGGGCAAGCGAGGAGGGCAAAAGGGGGGGCAAAAGGGGGGGCAAGCGAGGAGGGCAAAAGGGGGGGCAAGCGAGGAGGGCAAAAGGGGGGGCAAGCGAGGAGGGCAAAAGGGGGGGCAAAAGGGGGGGCAAGCGAGGAGGGCAAAAGGGGGGGCAAGCGAGGAGGGCAAAAGGGGGGGCAAGCGAGGAGGGCAAACGGGGGGCAAGCGAGGGCAAAAGGGGGGGCAAGCGAGGGCAAAAGGGGGGGCAAGCGAGGGCAAAAGGGGGGGCAAGCGAGGGCAAAAGGGGGGGCAAGCGAGGGCAAAAGGGGGGGCAAGCGAGGGCAAAAGGGGGGGCAAGCGAGGGCAAAAGGGGGGGCAAGCGAGGGCAAAAGGGGGGGCAAGCGAGGGCAAAAGGGGGGGCAAGCGAGGGCAAAAGGGGGGGCAAGCGAGGGCAAAAGGGGGGGCAAGCGAGGGCAAAAGGGGGGGCAAGCGAGGGCAAAAGGGGGGGGCAAGCGAGGGCAAAAGGGGGGGGGCAAGCGAGGGCAAAAGGGGGGGCAAGCGAGGGCAAAGGGGGGGCAAGCGAGGGCAAAGGGGGGGGCAAGCGAGGGCAAAAGGGGGGGGGCAAGCGAGGGCAAAAGGGGGGGGCAAGCGAGGGCAAAAGGGGGGGGCAAGCGAGGGCAAAGGGGGGGCAAGCGAGGGCAAAGGGGGGGCAAGCGAGGGCAAAGGGGGGGCAAGCGAGGGCAAAGGGGGGGCAAGCGAGGGCAAAAGGGGGGGCAAGCGAGGGCAAAAGGGGGGGCAAGCGAGGGCAAAAGGGGGGGCAAGCGAGGGCAAAAGGGGGGGCAAGCGAGGGCAAAAGGGGGGGCAAGCGAGGGCAAAAGGGGGGCAAGCGAGGGCAAAAGGGGGGGCAAGCGAGGGCAAAAGGGGGGGCAAGCGAGGGCAAAAGGGGGGGCAAGCGAGGGCAAAAGGGGGGGCAAGCGAGGGCAAAAGGGGGGGCAAGCGAGGGCAAAAGGGGGGGCAAGCGAGGGCAAAAGGGGGGGGCAAGCGAGGGCAAAAGGGGGGGCAAGCGAGGGCAAAAGGGGGGCAAGCGAGGGCAAAAGGGGGGGCAAGCGAGGGCAAAAGGGGGGGCAAGCGAGGGCAAAAGGGGGGGCAAGCGAGGGCAAAAGGGGGGGCAAGCGAGGGCAAAAGGGGGGGCAAGCGAGGGCAAAAGGGGGGCAAGCGAGGGCGAAAGGGGGGGCAAGCGAGGGCGAAAGGGGGGGCAAGCGAGGGCGAAAGGGGGCGCAAGCGAGGGCGAAAGGGGGGGTAAGCGGGGGCGAAAGGGGGGGGGCAAGCGAGGGCGAAAGGGGGGTGGCAAGCGAGGGCGAAAGGGGGGGCAAGCCAGGGCGAAAGGGGGGGCAAGCCAGGGCGAAAGGGGGGGCAAGCCAGGGCGAAAGGGGGGGCAAGCCAGGGCGAAAGGGGGGGCAAGCCAGGGCGAAAGGGGGGGCAAGCCAGGGCGAAAGGGGGGGCAAGCGAGGGCGAAAGGGGGGGCAAGCCAGGGCGAAGGGGGGGGCAAGCGAGGGCAAAAGGGGGGGGCAAGCGAGGGCGAAAGGGGGGGCAAGCGAGGGCGAAAGGGGGGGGCAAGCGAGGGCGAAAGGGGGGGGGCAAGCGAGGGCGAAAGGGGGGGGCAAGCGAGGGCGAAAGGGGGGGCAAGCGAGGGCAAAAGGGGGGGGGCAAGCGAGGGCGAAAGGGGGGGCAAGCGAGGGCGAAAGGGGGGGGCAAGCGAGGGCAAGCGAGGGCGAAAGGAGGGGGCAAGCGAGGGCAAAAGGGGGGGGCAAGCGAGGGCGAAAGGGGGGGGGGCAAGCGAGGGCGAAAGGGGGGAGTGTGCGTATGAGAGGGAAGGGGGACTGGCTCTGCACCCTGGGACTGGCTCTGCACCCTGCGGGCTCCTCACCTCTGCATGAAGTCATGCAGTGCCGGGTTCACCTGCTCTATGATCGGCATCAGGTAGTTGAGGATGTGTTTGGTGTTATCCATGGTGGGGTCCATGAAATCCCTGAGAGGAGAGAAGCGGTCAGAAGCAGACAAAGGACGGGAGATCGCAGCAGGATGCGGGGGATCCCACTGGAACGAGAGGAGTGGAGGAGGGCACAGTGGAGGGGGGAGGAGGGCACAGCGGAGGGGGGAGGAGGGCACAGCGGAGGGGGGAGGAGGGCACAGCGGAGGGGGGGAGGGCACAGCGGAGGGGGGCACAGCGGAGGGGGGCACAGCGGAGGGGGGCACAGCGGAGGGGGGCACAGCGGAGGGGGGCACGGCGGAGGGGGGGAGGGCACAGTGGAGGGGGGGAGGGCACAGCGGAGGGGCGGGGGGCACAGCGGAGGGGGGGGAGGGCACAGCGGAGGGGGGGAGGGCACAGCGGAGGGGGGGAGGGCACAGTGGAGGGGGAGGGCACAGGGGAGGGCACAGCGGAGGGGGGGAGGGAACAGCGGAGGGGGGGGAGGGCACAGCGGAGGGGGGGAGGGCACAGCGGAGGGGGGGAGGGCACAGCGGAGGGGGGGAGGGCACAGCGGAGGGGGGGAGGGCACAGCGGAGGGGGGGAGGGCACAGTGGAGGGGGGGGAGGGCACAGCGGAGGGGGGGGAGGGCACAGCGGAGGGGGGGGAGGGCACAGCGGAGGGCACAGCGTTAGGGGGGAGGGCACAGCGTTAGGGGGGAGGGCACAGCGTTAGGGGGGAGGGCACAGCGGAGGGGGGGAGGGCACAGCGGAGGGGGGGAGGGCACAGCGGAGGGGGGGAGGGCACAGCGGAGGGGGGGAGGGCACAGCGGAGGGGGGGAGGGCACAGCGGAGGGGGGGAGGGCACAGCGGAGGGGGGGAGGGCACAGCGGAGGGGTGAGGGCACAGCGGAGGGGTGAGGGCACAGCGGAGGGGAGAGGGCACAGCGGAGGGGAGAGGGCACAGCGGAGGGGGGAGGGCACAGCGGAGGGGCGGGAGGGCACAGCGGAGGGGCGGGAGGGCACAGCGGAGGGGCGGGAGGGCACAGCGGAGGGGGGAGGGCACAGCGGAGGGGGGAGGGCACAGCGGAGGGGGGGAGGGCACAGCGGAGGGTGGGAGGGCACAGCGGAGGGGGGAGGGCACAGCGGAGGGGGGGAGGGCACAGCGGAGGGGGGGAGGGCACAGCGGAGGGGGGGAGGGCACAGCGGAGGGGGAGGGCACAGTGGAGGGGGAGGGCACAGCGGAGGGCACAGCGGAGGGGGGGGGAGGGCACAGCGGAGGGGGGGAGGGAACAGCGGAGGGGGGGGAGGGCACAGCGGAGGGGGGGAGGGCACAGTGGAGGGGGGGAGGGCACAGTGGAGGGGGGGAGGGCACAGCGGAGGGGGGGAGGGCACAGTGGAGGGGGGGAGGGCACAGCGGAGGGGGGAGGGCACAGCGGAGGGGGGGAGGGCACAGCGGAGGGGGGGAGGGCACAGCGGAGGGGGGGAGGGCACAGCGGAGGGGGGGAGGGCACAGCGGAGGAGGGGGGGCACAGTGGAGGGGGGGGGCACAGTGGAGGGGGGGCACAGTGGAGGGGGGGGGCACAGTGGAGGGGGGGCGAGGAGGCGGCAGTGGATCCCTGTGGGGGCGAGGCGGCGGCAGTGGATCCCTGTGGGGGCTGAGGGGGCAGTGGATCCCTGTGGGGCTGAGGGAGCAGTGGATCCCGGTGGGGCTGAGGGAGCAGTGGATCCCGGTGGGGCTTAGGCGGCAGTGGATCCCGGTGGGGCTGAGGGGAGGCAGTGGATCCCGGTGGGGCTGAGGGGAGGCAGTGGGTCCCTGTGGGGGTGAGGGGAGGCAGTGGATCCCTGTGGGGGTGAGGGGAGGCAGTGGATCCCTGTGGGGGTGAGGGGAGGCAGTGGATCCCTGTGGGGGTGAGGGGAGGCAGTGGATCCCTGTGGGGGTGAGGGGAGGCAGTGAATCCCTGTGGGGGTGAGGGGAGGCAGTGAATCCCTGTGGGGGTGAGGGGAGGCAGTGGATCCCTGTGGGGGTGAGGGGAGGCAGTGGATCCCTGTGGGGGTGAGGGGAGGCAGTGGTTCCCTGTGGGGGTGAGGGGAGGCAGTGGATCCCTGTGGAGGTGAGGGGAGGCAGTGGATCCCTGTGGGGGTGAGGGGAGGCAGTGGATCCCTGTGGGGGTGAGGGGAGGCAGTGGATCCCTGTGGGGGTGAGGGGAGGCAGTGGATCCCTGTGGGGGTGAGGGGAGGCAGTGGATCCCTGTGGGGGTGAGGGGAGGCAGTGGATCCCTGTGGGGGTGAGGGGAGGCAGTGGATCCCTGTGGGGGTGAGGGGAGGCAGTGGATCCCTGTGGGGGTGAGGGGAGGCAGTGGATCCCTGTGGGGGTGAGGGGAGGCAGTGGATCCCTGTGGGGGTGAGGGGAGGCAGTGGATCCCTGTGGGGGTGAGGGGAGGCAGTGGATCCCTGTGGGGGTGAGGGGAGGCAGTGGATCCCTGTGGGGGTGAGGGGAGGCAGTGGATCCCTGTGGGGGTGAGGGGAGGCAGTGGATCCCTGTGGGGGTGAGGGGAGGCAGTGGATCCCTGTGGGGGTGAGGGGAGGCAGTGGATCCCTGTGGGGGTGAGGGGAGGCAGTGGATCCCTGTGGGGGTGAGGGGAGGCAGTGGATCCCTGTGGGGGTGAGGGGAGGCAGTGGATCCCTGTGGGGGTGAGGGGAGGCAGTGGATCCCTGTGGGGGTGAGGGGAGGCAGTGGATCCCTGTGGGGGAGAGGGGAGGCAGTGGATCTGGGGGTGAGGGGGCCAGTGGATCCCTGTGGGGGTGAGGGGCCAGTGGATCCCTGTGGGGGTGAGGGGAGGCAGTGGATCTGGGGGTGAGGGGGCCAGTGGATCCCTGTGGGGTGAGGGGGCCAGTGGATCCCTGTGGGGTGCGGGGGCAGTGGATCCCTGTGGGGGTGAGGGGGCAGTGGATCCCTGTGGGGGTGAGGGGGCAGTGGATCCCTGTGGGGGTGAGGGGGCAGTGGATCCCTGTGGGGGTGAGGGGGCAGTGGATCCCTGTGGGGGTGAGGGGGCAGTGGATCCCTGTGGGGGGTGAGGGGGCAGTGGATCCCTGTGGGGGGTGAGGGGGCAGTGGATCCCTGTGGGAGGGTGAGGGGGCAGTGGATCCCTGTGGGGGTGAGGGAGCAGTGGATCCCTGTGGGGGGTGAGGGGGGCAGTGGATCCCTGTGGGGGGTGAGGGGCAGTGGATCCCTGTGGGGGTGTGTGAGGGGGCAGTGGATCCCTGTGGGGGGTGTGAGGGGGCAGTGGATCCCTGTGGGGGGTGTGAGGGGGCAGTGGATCCCTGTGGGGGGTGTGAGGGGCAGTGGATCCCTGTGGGGGGTGAGGGGGCAGTGGATCCATGTGGGGGAGGTGAGGTGGCAGTGGATCCCTGTGGGGGAGGTGAGGGGGCAGTGGATCCCTGGGGGGAGGTGAGGGGGCAAGGGATCCCTGTGGGAGCAGTGGATCCCTGTTGGGGGAGGGGCGGCAGTGGATCCCTGTGGGGTGAGGAGGCAGTGGATCCCTGTGGGGTGAGGGGGCAGTGGATCCCTGTGGGTGAGGGGGCAGTGGATCCCTGTGGGTGAGGGGGCAGTGGATCCCTGTGGGGGTGAGGGGGGCAGTGGATCCCTGTGGGGGGTGAGGGGGGCAGTGGATCCCTGTGGGGGGGTGAGGGGGCAGTGGATCCCTGTGGGGGTGTGTGAGGGGGCAGTGGATCCCTGTGGGGGTGAGGGGGCAGTGGATCCCTGTGGGGGGGGTGTGAGGGGGCAGTGGATCCCTGTGGGGTGAGGGGCAGTGGATCCCTGTGGGGGTGAGGGGCAGTGGATCCCTGTGGGGATGAGGGGCAGTGGATCCCTGTGGGGGTGAGGGGACAGTGGATCCCTGTGGGGTGAGGGGGCAGTGGATCCCTGTGGGGGGGTGAGGGGCAGTGGATCCCTGTGGGGTGTGAGGGGCAGTGGATCCCTGTGGGGGGTGAGGGGGCAGTGGATCCCTGTGGGGGGGTGAGGGGGCAGTGGATCCCTGTGGGGGGGGGGTGAGGGGGCAGTGGATCCCTGTGGGGGGTGAGGGGGCAGTGGATCCCTGTGGGGGGGGTTGAGGGGGCAGTGGATCCCTGTGGGGTGAGGGGGCAGTGGATCCCTGGGGGGAGGTGAGGGGTCAAGGGATCCCTGAGGGGGCAGTGGATCCCTGTTGGGGGAGGGGCGGCAGTGGATCCCTGTGGGGGAGGGGAGGCAGTGGATCCCTGTGGGGGTGAGGGGGCAGTGGATCCCTGTGGGGGTGTGGGGGTGAGGGGGCAGTGGATCCCTGTGGGGGTGAGGGGGCAGTGGATACCTGTGGGGGGGGGTTGAGGGGGCAAGGGATCCCTGTGGGGGCAGTGGATCCCTGTTGGGGGAGGGGCGACAGTGGATCCCTGTGGGGAGGGGAGGCAGTGGATCCCTGTGGGGTGAGGAGGCAGTGGATCCCTGTGGGGTGAGGGGGCAGTGGATCCCTGTGGGGTGAGGGGGCAGTGGATCCCTGTGTGGTGAGGGGCAGTGGATCCCTGTGGGGGTGAGGGGGCAGTGGATCTCTGTGGGGCTGAGGGGGCAGTGGATCCCTGTGGGGGTGAGGGGACAGTGGATCCCTGTGGGGGTGAGGGGACAGTGGATCCCTGTGTCGGTGACGGGACAGTGGATCCCTGTGTCGGTGACGGGACAGTGGATCCCTGTGGGGGTGAGGGGACAGTGGATCCCTGTGGGGGTGAGGGGACAGTGGATCCCTGTGGGGGTGAGGGGACAGTGGATCCCTGTGGGGGTGAGGGGACAGTGGATCCCTGTGGGGTGAGGGGGGCAGTGAATCCCTGTGGGGGGGAGGGGGGCAGTGAATCCCTGTGGGGGGGAGGGGGGCAGTGAATCCCTGTGGGGGGGAGGGGGGCAGTGAATCCCTGTGGGTGGGGGGGAGGGGGGCAGTGAATCCCTGTGGGTGGGGGGGAGGGGGGCAGTGAATCCCTGTGGGTGGGGGGGAGGGGGGCAGTGAATCCCTGTGGGTGGGGGGGAGGGGGGCAGTGAATCCCTGTGGGTGGGGGGGAGGGGGGCAGTGAATCCCTGTGGGTGGGGGGGAGGGGGGCAGTGAATCCCTGTGGGTGGGGGGAGGGGGGCAGTGAATCCCTGTGGGTGGGGGGGAGGGGGGCAGTGAATCCCTGTGGGTGGGGGGAGGGGGGCAGTGAATCCCTGTGGGTGGGGGGGAGGGGGGCAGTGGATCCCTGTGGGGGGTGAGGGGGCAGTGAATCCCTGTGGGGGGAGGGGGGCAGTGGATCCCTGTGGGGGGGAGGGGGCAGTGGATCCCTGTGGGGGGGAGGGGGCAGTGGATCCCTGTGGGGGGGAGGGGGCAGTGGATCCCTGTGGGGGGGAGGGGGCTCACGCAGACACAAACCAACCTGAGGTGATGCGTTGACAGTTTCTCCACCAGAGCAGGATGTCGTGGTAGCCCTGGTAATAGTGCAGCTGGGGATTCCGCACCAGCACGTGCAGGATAATGTCGATGAGCTGCTCCTGAAGATCCTCCCGCTGATGCAAGGGCATCCCTGAGAGGAGAGGGGATGTGAGTCGGGGAGGGGGGGAACCAGGGACACCGAGACTGGGGGGGGGGGGTCACGGAGACACAGACACCGGAAAGACAGGGGGCGCAGGAGAGAAGAGAGGGAGGGGTGGGGGGAGGAGAGAAGAGAGGGAGGGGTGGGGGAGGAGAGAAGAGAGGGAGGGTGGGGAGGAGAGAAGAGAGGGAGGGGTGGGGGAGGAGAGAAGAGAGGGAGGGGTGGGGGAGGAGAGAAGAGAGGGAGGGGTGGGGGAGGAGAGAAGAGAGGGAGGGGTGGGGGAGGAGAGAAGAGAGGGAGGGGTGGGGGAGGAGAGAAGAGAGGGAGGGGTGGGGGAGGAGAGAAGAGAGGGAGGGGGGGGAGAGAGACCCTCTTATCTGCCGTCTCTTCCCCAAAGCTCACCGGGGGGGGAAGCGTCGCAGCGAGCGCCTCACATCGAGCAGCACCTGCTGATAATCCTTGTTATCCACACGCAGCTCCGCTCCTGCAGGGACAGGGAGAGGGAGTGAGGTGCGGGAGGCCCCAAGACACCCAGGGCCCCCTCACCCCCAAGATGTGAGAGGCTACCCCCCCCCCCTGCAGTCTCCCCCCTCTCTCGCACCTGGGGCGGGGGGCAGCTCCTCTGTGCCGATATTGAGCAGTCTGGGCCACACCTGGCATCGGATCTGGTCGGTGAGCAG
>NW_027455177.1:0-43206 GCF_040206685.1 Ascaphus truei
ACTGAGCCACTAATTGAGCCAGCTGTGCTGAAGTAGGGATATCCTAAAAACCTGGCCTGTGTGCGGCCCTCGAGGACTGGAGTTGTGCAGGCCTGCCCTAGAGAAAGTGCAGCGCACCATGATCCAGAGAAGAGGCAGGTCTGGCAAAAATCTATCTTTATTAGAAAGTCATAAAAACAAGGGATGCAACCCCACCCCACTCTGCCACATAACCAGGATGCTGACGCCCACCTGATGACGTCAGAGCTACCATATGGCGCCCCCTAGTGACGTCAGACGTCTAGGTCTAAATCCCTGGCAATACAGCATAGAGCTGTCTTGGAGGACTGCAGCCACAGCCACACCTCTCCCCAGACTGAACACTCCCCCATGTGTGGCTGTGGCTGCAGTCCTCCAAGGCAGCTCTATGCTGTATTGCCAGGGATTTAGACCTAGACGTCTGACGTCACTAGGGGGCGCCATATGGTAGCTCTGACGTCATCAGGTGGGCGTCAGCATCCTGGTTATGTGGCAGAGCCGGGAGGGGTGAGTATCAGGGGGGTGGTATATATTGTGACTGTTTCTTGTGTTTGGTAGCCTTCACCTTGAGAAAGGCAGTATTTGACTGCCGAAACGTTGGACTTTATGGCATATTAAACCTCCTTTGAGTAAGACCGTGTGCCTGCTTCTTCTTCTTTGTCCGGCTACAGGAAGGGTCAGGAGACAGGGAGGACAGAGGCAGGAGAACCCCATCTGGCTCCGGCCTTGCCTGTCCCTACGAATACAAACATACAACCCCTCACTGAATAACATAGCCCTAACCCCATGTAATAATCCTGGGTGTAAACAAAATAATGGTTTTATGAATATTGTAATGGTTTAATAGGGACCTAGGAGGTGGCCAGTGGGGCTGTTATGTGTATTTGTGTTTATTGTGGGTAGCGGGGGTGGGTGAACGGGGTATTGGCCCCAAGGATGGGTGTTTAGGCCTACCGGGTGGGGGGGGTAGTGGGAGGGGTTAACCCCTTCATTACCTTAGCGGTATTAACCGCTAAGTTAAAGAAAAGGTTGTCATCCCCCAACCCCCTGGCAAGGCCTAAACACCCAGCCAGGGCCAAATACCACCTTCTCCCACCCCCGCTACCCACAATAAGCCTGGCACGGGTGTATAATCCCTTCATTGCCTTGGCGGTAATGAAGTTGCCTGTAAATGCATTTTTTATGCATGGGATTCATGCCGGGGGTCTCTGATGCTGATATTAATGGATATCAGCTCCGGGATACATGCATTTTATTTTCATCGCAGCTTCACCCCACCTTCTTGCCTACTTTTGTGGCGGGACAATTTGGAGAAGAAACAGCAATTTTAAAGTGGCGATCAGCCGCAATAAGCTGATCAGGGCTTATAGAATTGAGCGTGTTTGAAAAACTGGCGATCAGTGCCGAAAAGTGGCTTATCACCGCGCATCTGCAGATTTTATTTATTTATTTATTTTCCGGCAAAAAAAAAAAACGGTTATTTTTGCTCTAATCGCCAGCTTCTCTGGGCTTACTGAATCGCTGTAGGCGATTACTGCATGAGGGCCTTAGGGAGGATTTGTTCCTGTAAAGTACACCTAGTTTGGCATAGGATTTGGATGTCGGTATCAATGTGCAACCCAAATGTTAAATGGGAGTTGAACTATATGCCCAGTTATTTCAAACAAGTAACAGGGGCTAGGATGGTTTTAGAGCTGGTTTTTATCTGAAGCTCTGTCATTGGTAGCTTTAGCAATTTAGCTCTGGTCCCAAATACCATTGTTACAGTCTTGTCAGTGTTTAAAATCAGTTTGTTTTGGGAAATCCAGTTTCAAGTCTCAAAAAATCAGATTGAAGTACGTGTTCAAGGTCAGAGAGGCGAGGGCTGCGTGCATATAGGATAAGATCTAAGGCCTCTCACAATAACCCGTTAGGAATATAAATTCCTCATCTATCCGACATAAGTATAAAATATACTCTACCTAGACCCCTAATACAGAGTTACCCACCTTATACGGGAGCAGCTGCCAGACGAGTATAGTAAATGTATCTTATTTCTTTTACCACTGGAGGGCAGCGTGGAGTTACACGGAGTGGCGCCCGTAAGGACGACGTGCCAGTTAGGCGGAAGGAGACGCGCACACACTTTTATGTGAAACTGATATATTTGGGGAGGGATTTAGGAGTCTGAGTGAGAAAATTGATATTTTGTCACAATGGAAAAATGGAAAAATTAACCATATGCACAGATTTTATCCCACTTTTGGAAATTAGGGATGTTGCCTAAAAGTTTGACAATGCACAAAGTGCCACCCATGGGCTTTAATGAAGCAGCATTTGTGGGATAAAGGGAACAGCATTTTCTGTATAAAGGTATTTTGGGCTCGATATAAATAATTGAAGCCAAAAACTAATATTAAGGGGCCTATGCAGAGAGCAGCGCGAACGGAAATTTCGGCGTTTTTTAGCGCTATATGGCTATAATAAGGTTGAAAATGGCGAGTTGAGTAAAAAGCGGCATTTTTTTATTTTTTTTTAGTAGAACTCGCCGCACGGCTGGCGAGAACCAAAATCTCGCCAGTTTTGAAAAGGGCCGTATGCAGAAAGGTACGATCGCCATTCTGGGGGCTGTTCGCGCCATTAAAATGGAGAGAAATTCTACAATTAGCTCCGCCAACAAAAGTTGGCAGGAAACTGGAGCTCACCGGCGAGAGTGAAAAGAAAAAAAAAAACGCGCTTTTTTTCAAACATGTTTCACCAGCGCGCATCTCGCCGGTTGAAACTCTCCATAATCAAGCATGATTTTAAATGCAGTTTTCTGACCTTTCTGCATATGGAGATAAAATCACGCCATTACAGGTACAATTTATTACCAATTCCAATTATTTCCAGCGCTGCTCTCTGCATAGGCCCCTAAGTAAATTGAGAATGGAAAAATATTCAGCACAAACGTACAGAATGTGATGTTCTGAGAGATCTTACAGATGTTATCAAATCCCACAATGAATGTATAGAAAATGTCTGTATAGAACGAGTCAAACAAGAATATGCCAATAAAACGTTTAATTGGGAGATACAGGGGCCACAATTCAGGTCAGTTAGCTGGAAGAAGGGAAGCCGGTCAGCCGGTAGAGCCGGTCAGCCAGGAAGCCAGAAGAGCAGGTCAGCCAGTAGAGCAGATCAGCCGGTAGAGCAGGTCAGCCGGTCAGCTCTGAGATCAGCATTACTTATATCCCCTAAACGTTGTCCCCTGCATGTAATGCGCAGAACAGCCTACACTGCATATACTGTACATGAGATACTTAACCCTTTCTTTTCGCTCGACTCTAATCTGAATGATTTGCTAATTGGTTTGTAATTAGAGAGATATTTGTAGCAGAATCCCATGTATGTTCTTTTTACCTTTTTAGATACCGTTTTGTGTTATAAAAGATATAACAGATCAGAGGGGCTTCCTGTTTGCACTCGTGTTTTGGCAGAAGTGTATATGTGACCCTATAAATCTCCCTCACACCCGGCTTGGCAGTGTGACACTAGTGCAGCGACCTGGGGAAGAATCACTGAGCTGTTAGCAATAGATACAACGGATAGAAAAGATACTACACATAGGTTGGATTAAAGAGAGTATTTTATTGAAATAATTAATCTCTTTGCTGGTAGGGGCCTGCAGCACATTGCAGAGTGATATAGTAACACGCAGAGCAATGCACTGCAGGCCCCTCCGGCAGCAAAGGAGTGAAGACCAATGCAGGGTGTATAAAGATCTCACTGATAATTCATGCACAAAGGGCAGTTTGTTGCTGTGATCCAGAGGAAGGCGAAACATAACCCCTGCTGTGCAATGGGGGAAAAAAATTCCTTCCTGACCCCATTAAATGGCGATCGGATGGTCCCTGGATCACTGCGCAGTGAGATCAGATGGAACAGCACAGATCAGCGTTGTTATACACAGGGGCACACTCAGTATATAGAGATGCGGGTGATGGGGCCCTTGTGCCCCTGTGTATAACTCACCTGCTCCCCCATTCCCCTGCATATCTATCCCATTCACCCCTTTTCCTCCCGCATACCTCGCAGGGCCGGCCGGCCATTAGGCGGTCGCCTAGCGCGCAAAGGTCCTAGGGGCGCATTAATAATCATTATTATTTTTTCCTCTTATTATTTCTAATTTATTTATCTTTTTTTTAAAATTATTATTCTTTTTTTTATCCAGTATTTTGGCGCCCTTTTATTTTTATTTTGCGTCGCGCTGGGGTGCGGTCGCACCCCCTGCAGCCCCGATAGCTACGCCACTGTTTATTTTATTATTTTATTTATCTTATTATTTTTTATACAACTGGGGCACAAATTTTAAGTTTCGCCTCGGGCGCATGAAACCCGTGCTCCGGCCCTGCTCCTTGTTCTCTCTCACCCTCTCACGCCCAATATCCCAATCTCCCTATAGTACCTGCCCCTCCCGCAGCCTTCCTGATCTTATCTGCCTCTCCTGCGGTCAAACCAACTTCTCAGGGCCCCTAGAATACCCCTGGATCTACGCCCTGGCTCCTCTGCTACCTGCTCCTGGGGTCTGCTGCTCCGCCTAAAAAAGGTGAAGCAGCAGATCTGTCCGCACCTCTCGTATTCTGCTACCTGCTCCCGGGGTCTTCTCCTCCGCCTAAAAAAGGGGAAGCAGCAGATCCGTCCACACCTCTCGTATTCTCCTAGGCCATCGTCCACCACGTCGCCAGACTTGACATCCGCTTCGTCGTCTGCCTCATCGGCCGCCTTGTAGCCCACCTCTTCGCACCACTTGACGCCCGCTTTATCGTATGCCTCGTCGTCCGCCTCGTAGCCCGCCTCGTCGTCTGGTGGCACAAAGGGCACCACCTTCGTGCGTGTCCTGATCTGCAGGAGACATGAAGTGTTTGTAACCAGGGACAGTGATACTCTGTATCGCAAGAGCTCCTGTGCCACTTATACCCCCTCCCCAATACCACGTTATACCGCCCTCCACAGGGCAAATACCCGTTATACCCACCTCCCCAGGCTCAGTACCCAGTTATACAACCCTCCCAAGGCCCAGTACCCTGCTATACGCTCCTCCCCAGGCCCAGTACCCGTTATACCCACCTCACCAGGCCCAGAACCCGTTATACCCACCTCACCAGGCCCAGTACCCATTATATACCCCTCCCCAGAAGGTCATGTTTCTATTTATCAAAAATACATTGAGTTACCTCAGGTTTTCAAGCATGTCCTGGGGGAGTTATCACAGAGACACAGAAACGTCGCTGAGTTTGGTGAGTAACTCCCTTAAACTCTCAGCAGTTGAATTCCCCATTAGGCGCTTAATGCGTTAAAAACAAGCGTTGCTATTTCTCTGCATGAAGTTGCAGGTAATTGGAAGAGTTACACAGTGACGGCTATTTCATCACTCACCTTCTTCCATCGAATCGGTCTTAGCGGTAGTGATCTCAGTATTATTTCCTCCTTCACATCGGATATCCATATCCATTCTTCGCCTCTGATCTGTATGCAAGACAATGCTTTAAGACAGGGTTGCGCAACCTTTTTCCCCTGCTCCCCCCTCCACCCTCCCCACCTTGTCTCCGACGTTCTGATGTAACGACGTCATGTGATATCACGTTGCTATGGCAATGCCACATCATGTGATGCCACGTTGCTGTCTCCAGAAGCCGCCGGAGCCAAGGAAAGGGAACTTACAGGCCTTGCGCGCGATTTCCGGCATTTAATTTAAATGCTGTGGGGAAGAGCGAGGGGCCACTATAAGCGCCGAGCCCCTCCCCAAGAAAATGTCGCACCCCTCGATTTGCGCACCCCTGCTTTAAGAGATATTCTAGGACCTTCCAACTCCTCCATCGGACCCTTCCTCATATTGACTGACCTTGCAGTGCTCTGCACTGACTTGCACTGACCTGCTATGATGCCTCTCAAAATACCATGCTAACTCATTCTGAACATACATGTGTCCTTTCTACATGTTACTCAGCTTGTATGGGCCACAGACAGCTTTCCCGGGGTCCAGGACTATTTGCCACCGGGGACACTCACCCATGGGTCGGCGACCTTGCGAGAACCCACCCCCCCAACCTGTTTTCTCTTGCATTGCCATAGACAACAACATTTCAGCCTGCTGGCCTTTCTCGGTAAAGTGGCTAAACCCACTAAATCCAGCAAAGAAAGGCCAGCAGCCGAAACATTGTAGTCTGTGGCACAATAAATTATCTTTTTTTATTCAAATCCGTGTGCCCTTTTCCATCAATCATATTGTATACATTGGACGAAATGCCGGTCTTCCCTGAGACTAAGGGGCACCGGTAAAAGTATCACTAATTGTTTTTTTTGGTGTGCAGCAAATCCCCATCATTTTTGCGTTCTCTTGCTCTGCCCCAATCTGACACACCACCTTGCTCTCTCACCCCCCTCTTACACTCCCGCGTCACCCTTTCCTTCCCCAAAGGTTATCCTTTAATCAGATCTTACCCAAATTGTCTCCATCTCCCTTGGAAATGTTCTGTCTTTAAACTGTGCGGCTCCTCTTGATCCGAACTTTCTTAGCTGACCCCTTTAGGTTTCGGCTCCGAGGGTCTAAAAAATAAGCGACTCCGAAAAGATGTGAAATATGCGCACGGGTCCTAATGGGGCACTGAGGGGGAGACTTAAATACTAGTAAATATAATCTACTGTGCTAACAAATATAATCTATTAACTAACAAATATAACTTATTAAACTAACAAATATAACTTATTAAACTAAGAAATATAATTTATTAAACTAAGAAATATAACTTATTAAACTAAGAAATATAACTTATTAAACTAAGAAATATAATTTATTAAACTTACAAATATAATCTATTTAACTAAATAAATATCTATTAAACTAAATAAATATCTATTCAACTAAATAAATATAATCTACTTCAAAACAATACAATAAAAAGCTGGAGAAATGATACGTTAACCAAGCCACAGATGTGATGCCAATGAGCGTTGAACTCCTTGCAGATCCACCGTCAGCTGGTTGTGGCAGAAAGTGGTGACATGCAGTAGAACAGAGTGGTTGAGCTGTAACCACGGCAGTCAGGTCAGAAATCAACACAATATTTTTTGAAATTTAGAATGAGAATGTTCAGTATGTCACATTCTGGCCTCAGACTCTGAGCCCTGTCACATGTTAGCAGCTTGTGATAATAGAAAGTATCCATATACTGGGATGTAATAAGAAACATGAAGGTCATTTTATACTGGGTCCCATAACCTGCTTTATATGAAGTATCATTTTACACTAGTAGAGATGTTACATTTTGAAAAAATAGCGCTTCTGGCGACAATGTTCATTTTCTCTACAAATGATAAATGAAAAAGTTGGATAAAACGTTATATGTGTGTGTGCGCGCGCAATATATATATATATATATATATATATATATATATATATATATATATATATATATATATATATACTGTAAATATTCCTGTATATTCATTTGCATGTCTTAGACAGGTCTGCAACCCTGTCTTTCACCATTATCTTTAACCTTAATAGTCGTGTATATATATATATATATATATATATACATATATATATATATATATATATATACATATATATATATATATATATATACATATATATATATATATACATACACATATAGTATGTATATATATATATATCATACTATATGTATATATATAGTCTGTTTTATACACACATACACGTGTGTGTGTGTGTGTGTGTGTATATATGTGTGTGTGTGTGTATATATATATATATATATATATATATGGTATAACCCAGAGGTGCGCCAAGTGGGGGGGGGGAGATTTGCTGTTTGCTGTTATTAAATGCACTAACGTTCCAAATTCTGTCAAGTTTAAATATATTTTAGTTCTCAATTACATTGCACCAGATATCAACTTGATTTAATGACACCGATTGAATTGAACACACCTGTGAGTCATATAATGTTTATTAACATGAGGGACTATTTAACACCAGATAGCCCCTTTGGTGTCCATCCCCTGATGAAATCCGCAAAGGCGGAAGAAACGCGTAGGGACGGTTTACATTGTAACTACGGTGGCTGACCTGCCTTCGGCACCAGAGAGAGACCAAGGAAACACAAGCAAAGTCCTTCCGGTATCCAGTACCACATGCGTGGGAGTAATGGCGGACGCACGCTGCTGAGAAGCTCCTGACGGATGGTTGATATACACACTGGAGAAAACGGCGTTCTCAAGTACTGGAATACGAACTAATCGTGAGATTGCAGAGCGGAGGTGACTGTGGAGTCTTCGTTTGGTGCATGGGCAGGTCCCATAAAATGCTTGTTTTAATCAGACAAATTGTAAGTGTGCATTTGTCATGTCCATGATTTATTAAATTGTTCATCTGATTTTACACAAGGATCGGGCGCTTTTACTCTTTTCTTTTTCTAATAGGTACTATGGGAACTTTGTGAGCCCAAGAAGAAGCAGCCTGGACCTTTGTTTTATTCATTCATGGACTTCATTTGGACTTAAGTATTTTTTATAGTTCATTTTTTTGTATTTTTATGCTATATTTTTTATATATTTTCAACAGATTATTGTAATAATTTTTTTCACATTTTTGCACATTTTTTATATATTTTTTTTTTGTTTGGTTTATGTACATTTTTTCATTATATTACATTTTATTTTGTATAGGCGAGCACCAGTTGGTTCATGTAAATATCTTAATCAATATTGGTATTTGGTGCAACATTTTGGCACACGTCACCAGAGAGGCAGCAATTTGGGTGTGCTGAAAAAGGTGCGCTGTCTTTAAAACTGTTCCTTTAAATTGTCATCCTCAATAGACAGCAGCAGCTTTCCATTTACACCCATCTTGCATTTGCATCTCTGGGACATCTGGCAAAATGATGAAAACTAGTAAGGAGCGTCTCATTAGGAGACAACAATATGCAGATTCAGCTGAAATAGATATGACAGAATTCAAAGAGGATACAATTGATCTAAAAACCAACTTTTTTAAGCTTGAAAGGTTGGCGAAGGAAGAGATGAAACATTGGCTTGATCTCCTTTCATTGCAGAATTATCTGGATGCCAAAATAGTCCCTAGGGGCCTAAGGTTTACAAAAAAAACAACATTTGATACAAATATTGATTTTAAAAATAAGTGGAATGACGCAATGGAGTCATGTTCCTTTACCCTAATAAAATTATTAATAAATTATAGGGAAGATAAGCTTAATGAAATCGCAAAAGAAATAGAGGAAACCCAACAGATCATGATTCCATATGTGGAAAGTGAAGAATTCCAGGAGTTGGACAAACTAGTTGACTCTAGGGTACTGAAATATGAAAAGGAGATCAGTGATCGCAAGAGTAGCAAATATGTTAGAGATCAAACTGACTATGCTACTGATAAAATCAGAGATTGGAGACGACATGATAGGAGAGATAGATCCAAACATTATACTCCAAATAAGTATTATAAAAAAAAACAACCATAAAGATGACAAACAAAGGGACAAGAGTAGAGACAATTCAAACACTCACTCAACATCTAGTGACAAAGGACAGAACACTCATAGAAGTGAAAAGACAATAGCAAATACACAATTTTCCTGTCCTACAGAAAATAGATTTGAAGTCTTACAAGAAAAGGGGGCAAGTTGTGAGGAGACTGTGGTGATTGACAAAAGTAGTGGGGCGATACCTAAAACACAGATTAGGGATAGCAACAAGAACCACCCAGAAAATACTGTCCCAACCATTAAATCTCACACTGCCTCTTTTTTAGAATTAGTAACACAAGAAGAGAATCGGGAGAGAGGAAAATCTTATCCCCTGTGGGATCGGAAACCGACGTATCATACAAACACTCCACAACGGAGAAAAAGAAGCTGCGAGGAACCAGGGGAGGGAAGCGCGAACAAAGAAAGAAGGTAGGTAAGCTAAGAGCCAGCAATCCAGAGGTACACGGCATTTTCAATTTATCAACACATATTTTGTCTAGTAACCACATATCACTGCTGACCAAGGGTCTCTCATTTGCCCCCAGTAGTCTTCCAAACAGATTTGACCTGTTTGTAGACTTGAACAAATATATTAGGAAAATCACACTGATGCGACATTTCACGATGCAAAACAAGGAACAACAACAATGTATACTTAACACACAGGAGATAGCTTGCATTGATGCAATGTCCACCCTGTTACAAGAAGGGATACAAATAGAGGAGTCATCACATTTGTTGGATATAAGTCAGCTATCCGTTTATGAGCTAGATAGTTCTATATCATCTACGAATAATCATACAAATATTACATCACAACCAGGAAGACCCCTAGTTTTATATAGAGAACAAAGTGTTGATGGATCCGCTGATCTCCCTTCAGTAAGAGATACCAAAATAGTCCACTCTCCTTTTTCTGCAAAGTCCACGTATTTTCCTTACCATTCAAAGGGAGCATTTGTTGAAACTTTTTACACCATGGTTCTTAAGGATTTTGAACAAATGTGTTTAAATACAACATCAATACGGAATAGAAATCTATCAAAAGAGGAGAACATCGCACTTAAGGAACTTTGTAGTCTAAACAACCTTGTCATTAGACAGGCGGATAAAGGAGGGGGCATAGTTCTGCAGGACAGAACAGATTACCTGTCAGAGGCTTTTAGACTCTTAGGCGACAATACCTCATATATCATTTTGGGGCAAGATCCTATGGAAAGTTTTCAAAAGAAGTATAAAGATCTTCTTACTCAGGCTCTAAATATGAATGTCATTAACAAGTCAGAATTTGGTCTTCTTTACATACGGTTTCCAAGAACACCTATTTTTTACCACATTCCCAAGATACATAAACACATTTCCAACCCTCCTGGAAGACCCATTGTTTCAGGGGTGGAGTCGATGACATCCAGCGTGTCCCAATACGTGGATTATTTTCTACAACCTTTAGTCACACGATTGAAATCGTATTTAAGAGACACGTTGCATGTCCTCGACTCCATCTCTGGAATCATTTGGAAACCCACATACATCTGGGCAACATGTGATATTACATCTTTGTATACTTGCATTAAACATAATAAAGGTTTAGAAGCAGTAAAACATTTTCTTAATTTGGACACAAGTTTAGGCAACACACAATCCTTGTTTATTTTGCAGGCCATTACATTCATACTAGAACACAATTATTTTTTATTTGAAGACATTTATTATTTGCAGATCTGTGGGACGGCCATGGGCACGAGATTTGCCCCTAGTTATGCGAACCTCTACATGGGTTTGTGGGAGGAACTACATGTGTGGGGTGATGCAGATCTGGGGGCGAGTCTTGTGTACTATGGCCATTACATAGATGACATCATCCTAATATGGGATGGTGATCAGGAACTCCTGGAACATAAACTGCAGGCATTTAACAACAATGACATGGATCTGAAGTTTACTTACAATGTTAATAAGAACACGATTGTGTTTCTGGACTTAGAACTGGAGGCTCATTTAAATGGAGAAATCATCACCAAAACACACTTTAAAACAGTGGCCACCAATAGTTATCTACACAATAATAGCAACCATTACAAAAGATGGTTGGCCAATATCCCCAGGGGCCAATTTCTCAGAATTAGGAGGAATTGTTCTTCACATTCTGATTTTTTGGCCCAGGGGGAAATATTGGTTGAAAGATTTCTGGCCAAAGGTTATGACAAACACATCATACTGTATATGAGACATTTCGACAGGTAGGTCTCCTAGAGCGTAAATCTTTATTATCCAAATCAAACAAGGTTGGAGGGACCAATGGTGATTTTGGGGTCAATTCTGTCAAGTCACCATTTTTCATTACGACATTTAATAATTCAGTGAAAGGCATTTCAACAATTCTCAACAAACACTGGAGTATATTGTTAAGGTACCCAATAATTGGAAATAAATTACCAACTAAAGTTCCCATTATATACAAAAAAGCCAGAAACTTGAAAACCATTCTGGCACCTAGTCGCCTTAAACAGATTAAGGATCTTTCTTTGTTAAAACCGACAATAAATGGCAACTTTGTTTGTGGTAGAAATAGATGTATAACATGCAAACATATGTGCAAAACCAACCAAGTTACATCCTTTTTTAATAAATCTACACATACAATTAAGAGTCATATGGATTGTCTATCCTCATTCGTGATCTATGTCATTACATGCAAATGCGGACTCCAATATGTGGGGAGAACCACAAGGACTCTAAGCACAAGATTTCTAGAACATAGAAGAAACATTCTACATGGTATTACCACTCACAACCTATCTAGACATTTCTTGGAAATACACAACAAGGATCCATCATCATTGACTGTTATGTGCTTAGAACATATCCCTCTAGCATTATTAAGTGGCGACAGGGTCAAAAAACTGAACTTAAGGGAGACCTTCTGGATTTATATGTTGGAGACATTAAGTCCAGGGGGTCTAAACGACTGCATTGACACAAGTACTATAGTGTAATATAGATTCAACATCCACGTCCATTGACGGGATCTCAGAGGTCTGGGTTGAGCATGTTTAGCATGCTCCCTCCGGGGTCCTAGTCGGTGTGATTGTGGGACCCTTGGTCAGCACTGTATCACAAACACACAATATTTATCTTTGACACAATATTTATCTTTGACACAATCACATTCCTTTATCATTCTTAATAAGTTACTATGTAATAATCATATTTAGAATTTAAGTTCACTTATTAATATATAAACCATGTTTACACAAGACACAATATAAAACATAAAATTCATTTTTAATTCAATTATTAGTTAGTTCTATTCACTTGGATTGCTGCCTCTTGGCTTGTTAGTATTTCTTTTTCTTAAGTAAAATAGAGCTTCGCTTCTCTCCCCTATTACTCAACGTACAATAGTTTAATATAGACATTTACAAATACATATTCATCCTTTATATAGTGCAGTTATTATACCTAGAATCAGCACCAATACTAGTCGTCACATTGATATATTTTTAAAAAATAATATTGGGATGGTTATAATCCAGGTCCCTTTCACCCTTATGCTAGATTAATTTTTGCCCCCAATTATATCTATAGGGATCTTCTCTCTATAATGATATAGAAAAAAATCATTTAGGAACAATTGTAATTTGATCAATCAGGACTCTATATACCCAAAATAGGGTTATATTTGATATACAAATCTATAGCCATATAAAAGTTTTTGGCTTGTCTCTTGCAATCATTAACCACTGTTTCATCTCTTCTTTCCAGTTTACATATGGAGAGATACATTTAATGTTTCTCTCTTTTTCAAGCTTAAATATGTATATATTTTCTTATTAATTATTATATAATGCACAATTTATTGCTTTTTAGATATTAGTACGGTATTTAGATTTATTATACATATATGTGATTTATACAATTAAGGACATTATATTCATATTATTAGTTATAGGTAGGGTATGTGTATATTATGTGATAATGAATTGGTTCACGTTTCAAAGAAGACTGGCATATGTTAGATGTCATTCAATTTGAATATTATTATTATCATTATTTATTTATTATTCAATCTAACTATATTTTGTATATATTCTTTATAATTTTTTTATTTTTAGTATTACACAAACGTTGGAATAAGTTTTATTTTGATGTTCATATCCTGTTCATGTTAGTATGTAATTTGCATATAAATTGTCTAACTACTTCATCAGCAGCAGTATCCTCGTTTGCTGTTATTAAATGCACTAACGTTCCAAATTCTGTCAAGTTTAAATATATTTTAGTTCTCAATTATATTGAGTCCCAGAAAAAAAGAAAAAACACAAAAGCGCACCAAGATTGAGATTTGATATGTATTGACAACAAATAAAGATAATAATATGCACTTACATATATAAAAACTTTAATGGTCCAGATCACGATCGTCACTTCTATTGGTAGGGCAACATATGGGATGAAGAGGGGGGGTAATCTCAGTCCTCAGGAACAAGCCCCGCGCGCTGGGGCTGTATTCAGAGGCTGCGCTGCGTCTCTGCTTCACACGCTTGTCGGCGTGTTGATCTGCGTAGTGCGCATGCGCGGCAAATGAGGCCCCCTATAGTAGTCCCGGAAGTGCCCGCCCGTTTTCCGTTTCGATCGAAAATGGCAATAAAAATAGCAATAAAAACACTTGTGTGAAGACTGGCTGTATGTGATAAACAGACCAGCGACACCCTTCGCGACGCGTTTCGAATACAAAAGTATTCTTCCTCAGGCGATATCAGGGGCACCTGTTTGGGGTCCTTTATATACCATATAGATGATTGGTTAATACCAATAAAAGAACATCCAATCCACTATTGGTTAAATAGAAAAGGGGGATGGTTCAACTTCACCAAGCCTGCCCCTTAATGTTAAAATGAACAGGATATTGATGCTGTATTGCAGTGGTGGCACTTTGAGTAATAATTAGATAATAAAAGACAAAAGTGCCACTCACCAGTGGAAATACATAAAGAGATACCTACAGGTGGCCCTTTTAACAAGTGTCACATATAAAATACATTTGAAAATATATGTAAAAAAGTAGTATTAATAAAACATTGTGCTACCACATAAAAATACAACAGTTAAACATAAAACATATAATATAAAGAAATGGATGTGGAGAAGAAGGGGGGGGAAAGGGGAAAGGGAAAGGAAGGAGGAAAAGGAAAAACATGTGCAAGGTAAAAAAAGACATAAAAACAAACAAAAATATCAATAACATGTTGAATAAAATTGGCTAAAATAGAATGCATCTCAATTCTGAAATTTTGATAAAACCAGACTGCAAAGAAAAGATCACCTGTCATTTAGTTACCGCAAGAAGGGAGTCAACTCCACATAATCATTTAACCCCCCAGGATGTTTAGTTTGGAGTGTGTATATCCAGAATTGCTCCCTCCTTGCGATAAATAAATCCTTATCGCCACCTCTAGTAGTAGTGGTGATATGTTCTATACCCATGTATTTGACCCCTGTGGTGCTGCATTGATGGACATCCTTAAAATGGGACAGCAAATGGGTTTATGGTTTACCAGAGGTCAATGTTTTAGGGATGTTGACAATATTTCTTAAATGTTCCATCACACGTATTTTCAGATGGCGTTTTGTGCGACCTACATATTGTAGTCCACACCCACATTGTAAAATATATATAACATATGTGGACAGACAGTCAATATAGTTTTTAATCTCATATTCGTGATCTGTCATTTTGGACTTAAAGTGATCTTGTGTCAGCATCCTTGGACAAATTTTACATCTATTGCATCTATGATTACCTTTAAGCCCCAATAGATCTCTAAGGTCCTTCTTCTTATTGGGGACACTACCCTTTAGAAGGCTCGGGGCCAGCATGGTTTTAAGATTATCACTTTTAGTAAAAACAATAGGAGGTCTTTCTGGTAAAAACTTTGTCAAAATGGGGTCCAAATGTAAAATGTACCAATATTTATTAAGAATATGTCTTATCTTATTATGTGACCTATTAAATTTGGTAATGAAATACGGTGTCTTATTATCCTTGTCTGGTCTGTATTTTTCCCTGTGTTTCTTTATTTTTGGCCTCACAATTTGTGGTACAGTGTTAGATGTGATGACTTCACTGTCAATCGTATCTTCCACTAAATGTATGGGTGTATCCTGACTCCCAGTGTCATTGGCGTTTATATGGTGATCTAAGTTCTTACTTTTGGGGCAAATTAATTTTTCCCTATTACAGCGTAATGCCTTATTAAATGCTTTTTTAACAGTGGTTCTATCATATCCCTTTTGTAAAAATCGTTCTTGAAGTATTTGTGACTGAGATTTAAATGTCTCTAAGTCAGTACAATTTCGCCTCATCCGCAAGAACTGGCTGTAGGGGATATTATCAATACATCTTTTTTCATGGCCACTCGTGGGGTGCAAGAAAGAGTTTACATTAGTGCTCTTAAAGTGGGTTTTAGTGAGTAGCTTGTTTTCAGAAACATATATCTCCAAATCCAAGTAGGTGATAGTATTTGGACTCAGCTCACTTGTGAAGGTGAGGTTGAATTCATTCTTATTCAACCCATCCACGAAGTTATCAAATGAGGTGCTATCGCCATCCCAGATGGCGATCACATCATCGATGTATCTCCGCCACATGACCAACTGCGGCGGAGATACATCAGCACCCCATATATGTAACGATTCCCACCATCCCATGTATAAATTTGCAAAAGATGGTGCAAAACGTGTCCCCATAGCAGTGCCACACAGTTGTAAATAAAACTCGTGCTCAAATAGAAAATAATTATGTGTCAAAATAAATTCAATTGAGTCGTGAATGAACCTACGCTGATGAAGAGGTAAAGTGCCATGTAGTGATAAGAAATAATTAATCGCATCTAATCCCCCTTTATGGGGAATAGACGTGTACAGTGTCTGAACATCTAATGTAACAAGTTTATATGTTGGTTTCCAATTAAATTCAGTGAAAATAGTGAGTAAAGAGGTGGTATCAAGTAAATGTGAAGGTAAAGTGGATACTAGTGGTTGTAAAAAGAAATCTACATAAGAAGAGAGATTAGCAGTGAGCGAATTAATTCCCGAAATAATAGGTCGCCCCGGTGGATTAATAAGTGATTTTTGAATCTTTGGCAAATGGTACATGATAGGGATGGTGGGAGCCGTACAATACAAATAATCAAACTCATGCTTTTTAAGAACATTAGACTCATAAGCAGAGTTTAGCAACTCTTTGAGATCATTCTGGAACTGTACTGAAGGATCTTTGGGAAGTTTACTGTAAGAGCGAGGGTCTGAAAGCAATCTGTTTGCCTCCAGACAATAATCTGTTCTATCTTGGAGTATGATGCCTCCACCCTTATCTGCTTCCCTTACAACTGTATTAGGATCTTGACGTAATACTTTTAATGAATGTCTTTCCTGACTAGTCAAATTCATGTTCCAATTCTTCTGAGTTGACTGTGATTGTTCTAATGCTTTAAAGTCTTTCTCTACCATTTTATTGAAAATATCAATATGTAGTCCCCTAGAGTAGTAAGGGTAGAAGGTAGACTTGGGCTTAAATAATGAATGCTGTGTCAGTATATTTTCCCCTTCATTGGTTATCCCCTCATCCATGAGGCACATTAAATCCACCAATTGATTTTGTTCGTTAGTGGATAATGTGTCGACAGTGGGGTTAATGATGACTGGAATTGAATCATGACCCCCATTATCAGATACAAAGTGTCTGCTCAACGTTAATTTGCGATTAAATTTTTGCAGGTCTATATAAAGATCGAAGTTATTGACCCTCCGCGTGGGGGCAAATGATAATCCTTTCCCCAAAACATTCATCAAAGTGTGATCTATTTGAAAATGGGATAGATTAAAAATACCCTTAGATTTTAATGTTAAGTCATCTGGACAGGTTTTGGTGGGGAGATTTGCTGATTTATCTCTTTTTCCACTCCCTCTGATTCCTCTCCTGAATCCTGTCTTTTTCTCACAGTATTTTTGGTGGTTCCTAACAGGGGTGGGTGGTTGGAATCCCAGGTTGATATTGATTTTCTCATTTTTTCCAACCTGTTTAAAAAATCCTGATTTTCAGTCTCTTCCTTTGTATCTTTCAGTACTTCAAATTTATTATATAAAGGAATATCTGGTGTTCCCGTTTCGTGTCCTCTATATGTGTTTGGATGTTTATTGGGGGCATTAGTATGTTTCCTAACATGTGGTGTATGTGGCTTATTCTGCCTCCTATTTTGTTTATGATAATGGGGAATCCATTGTTGTTTTTTCTGGATATTCTGATCCCATCCTACGGGTTCTATATTATCATTCCGTTGGTATTTAGTTGGAAGTCTAGTGTGTTTTTCATGTGTAGGTCTAGCATGAAAATTGGGGTCTCTAGGAGTTCTAGGGATAATAATATTAACTTTGGGATTAGTATGCTTAGTTTGGGCTGCCCCCTTTGGAATATGAACATTAGGATCATTGGTGCCTTGTGTTAAGGGGTCCCCATTTGTCATAGCTTCCTTTCCTGTGTCCCAACATCTTTGGATATTGAGAGCATAATCTTTCTTATCCCTTAAAAACTTTTTGTTCTTATTAATTAAAATTTGGTTCTCTGATTTTCTCAATTTAATATTCATATCCTTAGTCAATTGCGGGAGTTTGTCCAAGCAGGGAACTTCAAGAATCTCATTTTTAACCTTAGTTATTCTGCTGTCTACTTCAATTATTTCTTTTTTCTTTTCCAGGATTAATAATCGCATTAATTCTAAGGAACAATGGTCCTGGATTCTTTCCCATTCTTTGACAAACTCTGGACTGTCTGTATTATAGGTTGAGGGTTTGAGAACTCTCAGTCCCCTAGGAATACGACCCACCCTAATATATTCCTCTAAGGTGGCCATTTCTAACCAAGACTTAGTTTCCTTCTCCAATAGTTTATACAGCTCATTCATAAGAGATGGCAAACTGGGAGTGATAACTTCTTCTATTGGTATGTCTGAAAACATCTTACTGAATAATTCTGGTTTGTTAAACCTGTTTTGAAGACAATCTAAAAAATGACTGGTGTTAGAATCAGCCATAATCCGTCCGTATAAGGAAGGTGAAAGAGGTGGGGAGGACTGAGGAAGGGGAGATGGAGAGGGTAGGGGGGAAGGAAAAAAGGAAAAGGAAGGGGGAAGGATGGGAGGGGGAAAAGGCGGGGGAAAAGGGAGGAAAGGAGGACGAAACATTAAAACAATACAACAATAATGCACAAGTTAAATACAAATCCCAATATCACAATAATATGTTAATAGGGCAATGAATCATAAGAGTCTAATAGTTGCTGCGTGACTGTGGGAGAAAAAAAGGACAAAACAGTGTGACACAACAAGTGGGTCACACAGATTACCAGTGTAGAAAATTGAGTCCAGTCCGCGCTCTTGCTCTTTAGGATAGTGGAATGGTGGTTCCTCTCTAATCTCTTGCAGCTCTTAGTGTTGAAGGTGTCTGCCCCCACCTCCAATATGGATCCCAGCAGGAAAACTCCAACCGCGATACCAAGTCCCAGAAAAAAAGAAAAAACACAAAAGCGCACCAAGATTGAGATTTGATATGTATTGACAACAAATAAAGATAATAATATGCACTTACATATATAAAAACTTTAATGGTCCAGATCACGATCGTCACTTCTATTGGTAGGGCAACATATGGGATGAAGAGGGGGGGTAATCTCAGTCCTCAGGAACAAGCCCCGCGCGCTGGGGCTGTATTCAGAGGCTGCGCTGCGTCTCTGCTTCCCACGCTTGTCGGCGTGTTGATCTGCGTAGTGCGCATGCGCGGCAAATGAGGCCCCCTATAGTAGTCCCGGAAGTGCCCGCCCGTTTTCCGTTTCGATCGAAAATGGCAATAAAAATAGCAATAAAAACACTTGTGTGAAGACTGGCTGTATGTGATAAACAGACCAGCGACACCCTTCGCGACGCGTTTCGAATACAAAAGTATTCTTCCTCAGGTGATATCAGGGGCACCTGTTTGGGGTCCTTTATATACCACATAGATGATTGGTTAATACCAATAAAAGAACATCCAATCCACTATTGGTTAAATACAAAAGGGGGATGGTTCAACTTCACCAAGCCTGCCCCTTAATGTTAAAATGAACAGGATAGTGATGCTGTATTACAGTGGTGGCACTTTGAGTAATAATTAGATAATAAAAGACAAAAGTGAAGTTGAACCATCCCCCTTTTCTATTTAACCAATAGTGGATTGGATGTTCTTTTATTGGTATTAACCAATCATCTATGTGGTATATAAAGGACCCCAAACAGGTGCCCCTGATATTGCCTGAGGAAGAATACTTTTGTATTCGAAACGCGTCGCGAAGGGTGTCGCTGGTCTGTTTATCACATACAGCCAGTCTTCACACAAGTGTTTTTATTGCTATTTTTATTGCCATTTTCGATCGAAACGGAAAACGGGCGGGCACTTCCGGGACTACTATAGGGGGCCTCATTTGCCGCGCATGCGCACTACGCAGATCAACACGCCGACAAGCGTGTAAAGCAGAGACGCAGCGCAGCCTCTGAATACAGCCCCAGCGCGCGGGGCTTGTTCCTGAGGACTGAGATTACCCCCCCTCTTCATCCCATATGTTGCCCTACCAATAGAAGTGACGATCGTGATCTGGACCATTAAAGTTTTTATATATGTAAGTGCATATTATTATCTTTATTTGTTGTCAATACATATCAAATCTCAATCTTGGTGCGCTTTTGTGTTTTTTCTTTTTTTCTGGGACTTGGTATCGCGGTTGGAGTTTTCCTGCTGGGATCCATATTGGAGGTGGGGGCAGACACCTTCAACACTAAGAGCTGCAAGAGATTAGAGAGGAACCACCATTCCACTATCCTAAAGAGCAAGAGCGCGGACTGGACTCAATTTTCTCAATTATATTGCACCAGATATCAACTTGATTTAATGACACCGATTGAATTGAACACACCTGTGAGTCATATAATGTTTATTAACATGAGGGACTATTTAACACCAGATAGCCCCTTTGGTGTCCATCCCCTGATGAAATCCGCAAAGGCGGAAGAAACGCGTAGGGACGGTTTACATTGTAACTACGGTGGCTGACCTGCCTTCGGCACCAGAGAGAGACCAAGGAAACACAAGCAAAGTCCTTCCGGTATCCAGTACCACATGCGTGGGAGTAATGGCGGACGCACGCTGCTGAGAAGCTCCTGACGGATGGTTGATATACACCCTGGAGAAAACGGCGTTCTCAAGTACTGGAATACGAACTAATCGTGAGATTGCAGAGCGGAGGTGACTGTGGAGTCTTCGTTTGGTGCATGGGCAGGTCCCATAAAATGCTTGTTTTAATCAGACAAATTGTAAGTGTGCATTTGTCATGTCCATGATTTATTAAATTGTTCATCTGATTTTACACAAGGATCGGGCGCTTTTTCTCTTTTTTCTCTTTTCTTTTTCTAATATATATACATATATATATATATATACATATATATATATATATATACATATAGTATGTATATATATATATATATATATATCATACTATATGTATATATATAGTCTGTTTTATACACACATACACGTGTGTGTGTGTGTGTGTGTGTGTGTGTGTGTGTGTGTGTGTGTGTGTGTGTGTGTGTGTGTGTGTGTGTGTGTATATGTGTGTGTGTGTGTGTGTATATATATATATATATATATATATATATATATATATATATGGTATAACCCAGAGGTGCGCCAAGTGGGGGGGGGGGAGATTTTTCGGGGGGGGGGGTGGCGCGTGGTTGCAGAGGCCCCGCGCACTTCCTCGAGGCATTACCTTGACTCTGCCGGCGTCACTCGTGTCCATGGCAACGCGGTGTTAAATTACGCCGCGGAGTCATGTGACATCACCCTCGTCAAATGCCGCTGCAGGTCATGTAACGCCGCATCAAGGTGGGGGGGGGGGCGCGAGCACCAACAGGGGGAAGGCAGGGGGGCGAGCTGCAAAAGTTTGTGCTCCCCTGGTATAACCAATAAATAATATAGCTGATATAGCAATCTGGTTGTGGCTAGAGAGAGATTATAATGGCAGTGAGAATTAGTGGCCAGAATTAATAACAGTGCAATTACTAAAAAGTAGCTGTAATAAAATAATAATAAACACTATGCCTAAACACAATAAAAGTCCAGAAACCTAGCTCTAATAGCTATGTTATAACTCAATCATTAAAGGATCCAATTCGGGCGTCCTCTGGAGCCCGGGCAGCTCTCTTCAGAGAAACAACCACCTCCTCGATAGATATCTAAACAAAACAAAAAGAAGAGAAAGCGCCCGCTCCATGTGTAAATTTGGTTTAACAATTTCATTTCCTGGACAAGATAAAAATAACAAACTCACAAACGCCCGTTTGGTAAAAGCGTTGTATGAGACAGGCTCGTGCTCCGTGGTAATCCGGTGATCAATCCGCAGCTCCAGACTTTGGACGATGACCGGGAAACTCGATAGGCTGCGCCCCTCGCAGTGTGGTCCTCCGGCAATCTGTAATATGCAGTTGTGATTCCACTCTGTAATTCCGGTGTCTCGTCTTGGTTGCGTACCAACTTCCCTTCCGGCGTCAAGACGGATAGTGTGGCAATAACGAGAAGAAAGTACCTACGCGTTTCTTCAGCACACGGCCGATTTCATCAGGGGATAATGCTACAACTCACTCGTAATGGTTTTATAGTCCTACAGTCCAATTGGTAATGGCATAATAGATCACATGTGTTACTGATTTTAGATAATACAGTAATAGATTCTTGTATGACACACACACACACACACATATATATATATATACACACATACGTATGTTTATATATATATATATATATATATATATATATACACACACACATACATATATATATTTACACACACATACATATAAAACGGTCTTCTTCGGAGAGCAGAAGATATATATATGTATATATAAATATATATATATATATACATATATATATATGTGTTTGTATATGTGTATATATATATTTACACACACATATACACACACATAATGTTATAGGTTAGCGGTGCGTGAACTGGGGGGCGGGAGATTTGTCTTGGGGGTGCGCGGGCGGGTGCAGAGGTCCCGCGCTAATCCCCAAGGCATTTAAATGAAATGCCGGGGATCACGTGAGGCCTCTGCAACAGTAACACTGACCGGGATTCAGACACGTCTCCATGGCTACGCGGCATCAAATGACACCGCGGGGTCATTTATTTATTTATTTATTTATTTATTTATAAAATATTTTACCAGGAAGTAATACATTGAGAGTTACCTCTCGTTTTCAAGTATGTCCTGGGCACAGAGTAAAACAAATAATACATGGTTACAAATACAGTTACATAAATGAACAAGGTATACATTTATATACAAGACATTGCATGCACAGTTAAAGAAAATATATATTATGAGCGTATGAAACAGTTACAGACCAGATTAAAGTGTGAGACAGCCTTAGATTTGAAAGAACTTAAGCTGGTGGTGGATATGAGAGTCTCTGGTAGGTTGTTCCAGTTTTGGGGTGCACGGAAGGAGAAGGAGGAACGTCCGGATACTTTGTTGAGTCTTGGGACCATGAATAGTCTTTTGGAGTCTGATCTCAGGTGATAGGTACTGCATGTGGTAGGGGTGAGGAGCTTGTTCAGGTAGCTGGGTAGCTTGCCCAGAAAGTATTTGAGGGTGAGACAGGAAAGGTGAACTTTGCGCCTAGACTCTAGTAATGACCAATCTAGTTCTTTGAGCATTTCGCAGTGATGTGTGTTGTAGTTGCATTGGAGAACAAAACGACAAATTGAATTGTAGAGGGTGTCAAGTTTGCTAAGGTGGGTTTGAGGAGCCGAGCCATATACTATGTCTCCATAGTCAATAATTGGCATTAGCATCTGCTGTGCAATACGCTTTCTGACCAGGAGACTTAGGGAGGATTTGTTCCTGTAAAGTACCCCTAGTTTGGCATAGGTCTTGGTTGTCAGGGTATCAATGTGCATCCCGAATGTTAAGTGGGAGTCAAACCATAAGCCCAGGTATTTAAAACTAGTGACAGGTGTTAGGGTGGTTTTAGCGTTGGTTCTAATCAGGAGCTCAGTCACTGGAAGCTTTACAAATTTAGTCTTGGTCCCAAATACCATTGTTACAGTCTTGTCAGTGTTTAAAAACAGTTTGTTTTGGGAAATCCAGTTTTCGAGTCTCAAAAAGTCAGACTGAAGTATGTGTTGAAGGTCAGAGAGGCTATGGCTGTGTGCATACAGGATTGTGTCATCTGCATACATGTGTATTGAGGCTTCCTTACAAGCTGTGGGAAGATCATTAATGAACACTGAGAAGAGTAGGGGCCCCAGAACAGAGCCTTGCGGGACACCACAGGTGATATCCAGGGGGTTGGAGTTAGAGCCTGAGATGGACACATGTTGGGATCTTCCTGATAGGTAGGACTGAAACCAGTTTAAAGCATGTTTCCCTATTCCAGAGCTCTGGAGTTTGTTAAGCAGGATAGCATGATCAACTGTGTCAAAAGCCTTTGCAAAATCTAGGAATACTGCACCAGTGAGTTGTCCCCGTTCCATTCCACACTGGATTTCATTGCAAACTTTTAGCAGGGTAGTTACGGTGGAGTGTTTGGGACGAAACCCAGACTGGAATTGGCTAGGGAAATTTGTCTTGGTGTAGAACTCGCTTAATTGGGAGTGGACACATTTTTCCATAACTTTGGATAGAATTGGGAGAAGTGAGATTGGCCTGTAGTTTGAGACAGTGTTTTTGTCCCCACTTTTGAAGATTGGGACAACTCTGGCAGTTTTCCAGGTCTTAGGGATATGGCCTGCAGACAGGATAGAGTTGACTATGGACGCAATTGGTTTGGCAATGGCTGGGGCACCAAGTCGTAGGAACCTAGATTGTAGTAAGTCGGGTCCACATTGGCTGCTTAGTTTTAGTTTGAGGAGCGCTTGTGTAATCTCCTCTTCAGATACTGGGCTAAATTGAAAATTGTGGGCAGTGTTGGGAGGGGGTGGGACTATAGGGGTACTCCCAGGATGAGATTCAGGTTTGGGGTTTGTGCTGCGTTTCGCTAATAAGTTAGTGGCACACCCCACAAAGTAATCATTGAATGCATTTGCAATGTCAGTGGGGTTTGTCAGAGTAATATCCCCCTTAGTGATATTACTTGGTTGTTGATGGTTAGGAGGCTGGAATATATTGTTGATAACCTTCCAGAAATTAGCTGGGTTTGATGTATTCTGGAGGAGATTGTCAGAGTAATATTGTGCTTTTGCATGCCTTGTTTGCCTTGTGCACACGTTCCGCAGGCATCTGTAGTGATTGAGATCCTTGGTAGTGCCAGTTACTTTGTAGCTTTTCCACAAGGCATCCCTGAACTGGTAGAGTGCTATAAGGTCAGGTGTAACCCATGGAAGGTGGGCCCCCCGTACCCTTATTTTGCGTAGTGGAGCATGGGTATCGCAGAGTTTTAAGAACTCGGATTGGAAATAGTCGAGCGCAGAATCAGGGTCGGGAATTAAATCGATTCTGTGCCATGGGCAGTTGGTAAGGTCATCCAGAAACTGTTGTGGGTTAAAGTTTTTAAATGTTCTAGTGAGGAGAACTTTGGGGCTTGAATGGGGCGGTTTAATTTTCCTTACACAGTACACTATTGCATGGTCACTGAAAATGTCAGGAAGGATGCCAGAGGATTGGATTCTGCAGGGGTTTGAGGAGAGAATCCAGTCTAGCAAGGAATGGTTATGCGACTTCAGGTTTATTCGTGTGGGTTGGGAAATGAGTTGCGATAGGTTAAGTGACTTGAGTTGTATCTGGATTTTGTGGTTTTTAGGGTCAAGCCAATTGAAGTTGAAATCCCCAAGGACTAGCAGCTCACTCTTCTCATTCAGAGAGGAAATGGAGGCAAGAAATTGGGTGATATCAGTCAGGGATTGTAGAAGGGCTTTAGGGGGGCGGTAGATGCCAGCAAGCAAGATGGGCTTAGAAAAGGGGAGGCAGATTTTGCCAACTAGAGTTTCAAAAGAGGGTGGACTTGGTGGGCAATGTAGCAGTGTAAATTGTAAGGTGTCTGCAATATAAAATAACACCCCTCCTCCTCTCTTTGACCTATCTCTCCTAAAAATGGAGTATCCCTGAATGGCGATATTTGCATCAGGGGTTTTAGAGGATAGCCATGTTTCTGTAAGAACGATGGCTTTGGGTTTATGCATAAGGCACCATGCCCTTAGTTCGTCTAGTTTGGGCAGCAGGCTCCGGATGTTTATATGGGCGACAGATAGCCCTTTTTGGAATTTAAAGGTGGAATTCTCAGGGGCATGGGACAGAGCTGAAATGGGAGGACCTGGGTTAGTTTCAATATCACCTGCTAGAGAGAGTAATAGTATGAGAAGAAATTTGGGTAGTTGTTTACAAGTTGTAGATTTGTGGTGTTTTCCATTAGAGTGAGCAGTGGTTGGTGTGCTGGTTTTTAGAGTTCTCCACCAACATTCAGTAGATAGTGCAAGTGCATGTGACGTCACTCGACCCCGGAGCGTCATTTGCCGCAGCTGGCAGGTAGGAGAGGGGGCGCAAGACCGGGGGAGGCCAGGCAGGGGGACGCAGCTTCAGAAGTTTGCGCTCCCCTGTTATAGATTACCATGCCAACAAATTGTAATAGTGCTACAGGGATCAATAAATATTACATTTAATACTTAATTATTGTGATGTTTCTAATCTACTGTGTGTTACAAATAACATTAATATCTTACAACTGAATACATTGCAAAAATGTGATACATATTTATTTGTGATTTAAAGTGTGTTACATAGTGATAAATTATCTAATAAATAAATCTTAAACTAATCCCACACAGTGACTACTTAATTCTGTGAATAAATGTGTTTTTAATGTCATTACTATGAAGGAGATGAAGATATAGTGTATATATAAATTCCTACCTGCAAACGCCGTCTCAGCCTGTCAGAATACGCGCAGAGTGACCTGTCGTGACACGTCAGGTCACTCTGTAACCGAACCCGGATCTGTGACGCATATGTACTGAGGTGGGGTTGGATCCCCCACGGTTATTTCTTGTTTTATTAATAAATAATTTACTATATTTTAATCTCTGGTGCGCATTGTGTGCATTTTTCTTCTTGTCTGCACAGTGCTTCAGATGCTGCATCTGAAAAAATGCCGGTGGATCGGGATGTGAGATAGGGAAGTGACGTCCGTGCCGGAACGTTATTGCCACGCCTCCAAATATTCATTGCCACGCCCCCAAATCGCGCCCGAAGCATACCCTGCAAAGCCATAAAAAAGCTCAGGCTTCAGCAAGTGTATTGCAGCGTGTGCCTTCCCTCCGTCTGAAATACTATAGACGCAGCCTTATCGACGCTTACTAAATAGGCCCGTGTCTCTCTCTCTCTCTCTGTGTCTCTGTCTCTCTCTGTGTGTCTCTGTCTCTCTCTGTGTGTCTCTGTGTCTCTGTGTGTGTCTCTGTCTCTCTCTCTCTCTGTGTCTCTGTCTCTCTCTGTGTGTCTCTGTCTCTCTCTGTGTGTCTCTGTCTCTCTCTGTGTGTCTCTGTGTCTCTGTGTGTGTCTCTGTGTCTCTGTGTCTCTGTGTCTCTCTCTGTGTCTCTGTGTGTCTCTGTTTCTCTCTGTGTGTCTCTGTATCTCTGTCTCTCTCTGTGTCTCTGTGTGTGTCTCTGTGTCTCTCAAATCAAATCAGCTTGATTGGCATGTCAAAAGAACATTTCAGTATTGCCAAAGCGTGAGTAATAGGGGGTGTGGGACAATGATTACACGAATACTAGGGGGTACGGTATAATGGTTATACAGTACATTACTTTTGTCTCTCTCTCTCTGTGTCTCTCTCTCATTCTCTGTGTCTCTCTCATTCTCTGTCTCTCTCTCATTCTCTGTCTCTCTCTCATTCTCTGTCTCTCTCTCTCATCCCTGTATGATAGGTATGTTCCAACTCTATTTTTTGCTCTTCTTTTCCGTTTGAGAGGAGGGAGTCCCTCACCTCTTCAGCCACACACCAGGAACGCTGGATTGCTTTCAGACGCTCGGAGAGGCGGATACAGTCGTGGATTGCAGGCACTGATTTATCTGGTAAGTACCGCAAACATGCTTGAACAAGGGCCGTAGACATTTTATTTGATGGTTTAGATTATCATTGTCTGTGGTTGTTAGTTATTGGTATTAGAGTTTTTTGATGTTGTTACGAATCAAATACATTTTGAAGTAGTAATCCCCTCCGAACTGGGCATTCCTGGCCAATAATGCCCTGGCTGTAAGAGTTGAAGGGCCCAAGCAAAGCCCCCACCTCTATACACACTAACACTGCAGGGGCATCAGAGTGTCTCGTTGTCATGGCAACGGGGGGTGTCACGTGATGTAATTTGTTTAATAAATTATTTTTTAAGGTGTCCCGGTTTTTCATTTTCGAAATCTGGTCACCCTATGTATTTATGCTGCATTCAGTGTTGTAATGTGCTGTAATTGGGTTACATGGCGTACATACTGTAGTGTATATACCGTATTCAAGGTAAGTGCTGTATGTGGATTATAAAGTGTATATATGCTGCATTCAGGGTTATAAGGTCGTTTATAGAGTATATACTGTACTGCATTCACGGTTACGTGCGGCATGTGGAGTATAAGGTGTATATATGCTGCATTCAGTGTTATAATGTGCTTTAAGTGGGTTACATGGCGGGTATAGTGGATATACTGCATTCAAGGTTACGCGCCGTATTGGATTATAACGGGTATATATGCTACAGTCAGTGTTATAATGTGCGGTATTTGGGTTACAGGGGTGTATACGGTACCGCAGTCGTGGTGGCGTGCTGTATTTGGATTATATGGCATACACTGCGATCATGGTTACGTGCTGGGTTCTGAATATAATGTTTATAGACCACATGCGCGGTTACATGACGGGTTTGGATTATATGGTGTATATGCTGCATGCTTGGCTTCGGGCCATTGCGTGGAGCATATGGTGTGTGTATATACTGCCTTTGGGGGTCATGTGCTGTATTGGTCCAGCGTTACATGCTACATTCAGGACGACGTGGGGTATACGGTGCGTTATGCTGCAGGCAGAGGTATAACGCGCGTAGGGGTTAATTTCACTTCCTGTTCAGCGCAGGCCATGGTAGGGCATGGGTAATCCCTCTTCCTGTGCAGCACTTGGCTCCCTCTATCGTATGGGTAATCCCATTTCCTGTTTAATATACGGCCCTGCGGTTGTATGGGTAATCCCAGTTCCTGTTTAACACACGGCCCTGCTATTGTATGGGTAATCCCAGTTCCTGTTTAACACACGGCCCTGCTATTGTATGGGTAACCCCCCACTTCCTGTTCAGCACATGGCCCTGCTATGGACGGGTAACCCCCCACTCCCTGTTCAGCACAGGGCTGCATGCCTCTGGTTTGGTGTGGGTAATCCCACTTCCTGTTCAGCACATGGCCAGGGATGGTGCGGGTAATCCCACTCCCTGACTGGGCACGATCAGGAAAATATGCTGGTATAGCAAATATGCATGCGGGAAGGGGGTAAAGGGGCGGTTGCAAATAGCAGGCCTAACGCCCCTTCTTCGGTTAGCAGGAGGTCCCATGTATCGATGATAACATATCAATTCATGTTTCTTTCAGTCAGTTTCGGTACCTCGTGCCAGTAGCAATTCAGTTTTCATCCGGATCGGATCCGCCTCCGTCGACCCCCGATACTTCCCATACTCACAGAAAAACCCAGTAGACGGAACACATAGTTAAATCACGCAAATTGAAATCACACTCCCGCGACACTTAGCGCATCAATCAGAATGTACTTCGTAGACAAAATCATACAACTGCAGGCTGACGCGCGAAGCAAGGAAGAAGGCTGGTTCCAGAGGCAGCTGTTGATGCTCATGCACCGGCAGAGTCACCAGCAGTAGTGACACCAGCGATAAGCGCAGCGCCAGTTCTAGCAACGCTAATCGCATCAGCAGCGGCGATAGCTCCAGCTATAGCGACAGTCGTAGCGCCAGCATTGGGGGCGGCGCCAGCGGTAGCGACACCTGTAGTTCCAGCAGCGGCAGTGGCCGCGGTTACCCCGCAGGCGGTTAACAACACACCTCTAGGGGCCGGTGGGCAGGCCGGGCTAGTGGACTCACCATCCTCCATGCTCCCCCTCCCTCAGGCGGCACCCGCCTCAGAGGAGCTAGCCAAGGATAAGAGGATGCCCGATGCGGCATATAAGGTCTCTTATACATCCAGACCTAGCTCAGTGGGCTTGCACTTGCTGAAAGAGGTGAAGGACAAGATATGGGCCGGGGAGTACGTAGATATATTATCTCTGCTTCCAGGCTACAGGGAGGCGTTGGCCGCGTCCTCAAAGACGGGGGAAGCGAAGAAGGTGGATGTGGAAAAGAGGCTTTTCCCACACACCTTTCGCAATTGGTCGAAGGCATTTGTTATCCTGGCTGGAGTAATTGGGGAGAAGGATCCCCAGGCGTGCGCATCGCTCTTTACGTATCACGACATGATCGAGGAAGCACACCACACTTACGGGGGAACGGGTTGGTGGACATATGACAAGTGCTTTAGGCAATCAATAAAGGCCCAAGAGGTGGTGATACCATGGAACGTCAAGGACGTCAACCTTTATTTGCAGTTTGTGTCTGGGGGCGGGGCAGATTCCTTTCGAGGGTGCGGCACCGGAGGTAGGGGGACATGGCGGAATAACGTACCAGGGACTAGCCAGTCGCTGCGCACCAACTCGGGCGTCTGTTGGCCGTTTAACCAGTCCAACTGCACGTACGACAACTGCCGTTTCCAACACATCTGCTCCTTCTGCGTCGGCAGGCCCAGGCAAAGTGTTTCAAGAAGGGCGGTCGCAGGGGGAGGGGCGCAGGGCGGACGTTTGGACGCGAGGGCAGCGACACCAATAATCGTCGCCAATTTGGCACCGTGGCTAGCAAGGTATCCCAATAGGGAAGCAGCCCAGCTACTCTTAGCTGGGTTTAAGGAGGGGTTTAGGATCCCATTTGAATATCAAGCGGGATCTGAGTTTAGTCGGAACTTGAAATCGGTCAGGACACACGGTGACGTAGCTAGGGAAAAGGTCTGGAAGGAAGTCCAATTGGGAAGGATGGCTGGCCCCTTCGAGTCCCCTCCCTTGCCTAATCTCAGGATTTCCCCATTGGGTGTGGTCCCCAAAAAAAGAGGCTGGGGAGTATAGGTTGATACAACACCTATCCTACCCCAAGGGGTCGTCGGTAAACGACGGCATTGACAGGGAGTTGTGTTCGGTGTCTTACGCGAACTTCGATCAAGCCGCAGCGCTGGTGGAAAGGATGGGAGAAGGGGCTCTAATGTCAAAAGCTGACATCAAATCGGCCTTCAGACACTTGCCAGTCCACCCCGAGTGCTTTCATTTGCTAGGCTGCATGCTCGAAGGTCAGTACTACATAGACTTATGCTTGCTTACCAATGGGAGGGTTTTCGCCAGGCGCGTCTCCGCAGCAACGGTTGGGGTGAGACGACCCAACCACTTCATCCGCATCACCGCCGAAATCCGAAAGGACTTGACGGTGTGGCTGCGTTTTTTAAAGGATTATAACGGCAGAACCTTGTGGCGAGGTCCCCCATCCAACAACACAGAGTTGCAGTTGTTTACAGACGCCTCAGGGTCAGTCGGTTTTGGGGCCTACTTCGGTGGGGCATGGTGCGCGGAGCGGTGGCCTCCCCACTGGCGGGGGACGCCGCTCATTAAGAACTTGGCGTTCTTGGAACTATTTTTCCCTTGCTCGTCGCAGTGCGCCTGTGGGGTCACTTATTCGCAAATAAGCAAGTAATTTTTTGGACAGACAACATGGGTGTAGTGGAAGCCGTGAACAATTTCGGCTCACGCTCCCCGCCGGTGCTGTCCCTTCTGCGCTGTTTCGTACTGGCATGCTTGCAATTGAACATAGCGTTCAAGGCTCGACATGTCCCGGGGGTGGTGAATAACATTGCTGATGCCTTATCCCGGTTACAGATGGCGCTGTTTCGGAGACTGGCCCCCGAGGCGGACCTAATCGGCAGTCCATGCCCTGCAGACCTTTGGGTGCTGGCGACGACCCAGTGACCTCGTTGGTACGATCATCGCTGGCTCCGGGTACGTGGCGGGCCTATTCGGCAGCGTGGCGCGATTATCAAAGTCTGGCAGGGGAATTGGGTCTCGACGTATTGGGAGTCGGGACCTTGCTATCATTTGTCCTAAACTTAAGGGCAAGGGTTTTAGCGGGAGGATCCATAGGGAAAAAAGTGACAGGAGTCTCCTTCTTTTTGCAGCTAGAGGGCAAGGGGGACCCAACGAAGGCATTTATCATCAAAAGGGTCCTAGCGGGGTTAACAAAGGGTACGGCGACAAATGACAGCAGAAGGCCAGTGACACCAGCGATATTAGAAGGTTTAATGCAGGCCACAGACAGAGTGTGCCTATCGGGGTTCGAGGCGAAACTTTTCCGGCTGACGTTTGCATTGGCTTTCTTCGCAGCACTGCGAGCCGGGGAGTTGGTGTGCGCGTCGCGCAAGGGCGAGGGAGGGATGCAGTTTGAGGACATAGTCTTAGGGGAAGGGTGGGTCAAACTACACGTGAAAAGGTCAAAAACAGACCAGCGGGGAAGGGGAGCGTGGATATCTTTGCTAGGGCTACCAGGGACCAAATTTTGCCCAGTGAGCACGCTCAGGGAATACTTGGCATGCAGGCCAGACGGTCAGGGTCCCCTGCTCCTTCACGCAGACGGGGTACCGTTATCTAGATTCCAGTACCTGCGGGTTTACCGCATGTGCCTAAGACACCAGGGCCTCGACGAGGCACAATACGGGACACATTCGTTCCGGATTGGGGCGGCAACGGAGGCAACGGAGGCATCACGCGCGGGGCTGTCAGTAGCTGCGATACAAAAGATAGGGCTAAAAAAAGATATACCCTATAACTCAGCGCAAAAAAATATATAAAGTGTAAATACAATATGTGAATAATAAGCTTACTGCTAAGTGAAAGCTGCCACGGGGTCTCTGCCAAACAAATTCCTCACAAACTCATTACAGACAATTATACAAAAAATGCAATGACCCGGCGCTTCAGGCTACAACAATACCCCAGTCCAATGATTAGTCCATATGGATATGGAAAGTTCTTTTCAATATTCCAGCTGATGGAGCGATGGTGATCCAATTGCTGGCTGCTGGTTCCGAACTCCTCCTAGTATGTAATGGACAAAAAGGAAAAGACCATTGCGCAGCCACAAGAATCCATAAATAACTCCACAACAGATTAAAGTAATGAACTTACAGACTTGCTGTGTTATTGTTCCTTTGAGACAATCTGTGCTTTTAACCTCTTCTCTTCCAGATATCACGAATCCCACGTGTTGTATGTCTATCCTCCAGGTTTTCTGTCTGTTCGCAGCATTACCACTTGGTCATAGTTCCCATGTGTTCCCAGAAAGGAAATAACATGAAAGATGATGGTGCAGATTGATAAAAATTTATTACAATAAAAATAAAAAACAGCCAAGGGCTTACTCACATAAACCAGGCTGTGTAAAAACAGCTGACAACGTGCCGTCCGCAGCTTGATACAATCAGGTAGGCAGGCTTCTGGGAGGATAGTGCTATTGTTGTTTGCAAACCCTGAAGTGGCGTCTAACTCTCAGTAGTTACTCTGCGAGATTCGCCCCCTCTATTTGCTATAGCTTCCTCTATCTCAGCTTGAGGTGGCCAGCACTGCAGAATGTGCTCTGCTCACCTCTTTGGGTAACTGCCGTCAGCCCGCGCTACGCCTCGTGATGTCACACTCTGGCGTCTCTCCTGATCTCTATGCTCCTGCTTCTGAAGACCGTGTCAGTTCTAGCTCCTCCCTCTCCATACGCGTTTCGTGACGCAATGTGGTCACTTCATCAGTGGATGAGGGGGGAGTTGCTACCTACCACGTTGAGGAAGTATTTAGAACACAAAAGGATCCCTAGGGGGTTACGTAATGTTAAAGCACCCACCTTAGACACGGATGATGAAAGCTTTATGACTGAGTGGAACTTTTTATTAGACACATGCTCTGTAGGGTTAATGCAACTACTTTTCAAACATAGAAGCACCATTCTAGATAAGATAGATGGGGAGGTCAATAATATTAAAAACCAATTAGAACCTTTTATGGCCATGACAGAATATATAATTCTGGAGGACAAAATTATTCAAAAAATGGCTAAATTAGGTAAAGAAGTAAAAATAATTAAACAGAAAAAATTTCTGAGACATAATAAGGACTATGATGAAGGAAAAGAGAGGAATTGGAAAAGAGACAAAAGTGTTTCAACTACTGATAATATTGACTCTAAGGTAGAACCGAATCCAGAATCTACCCCCAAGCCCGAAACTTTACTTACAAAGAAAGGGGCCATAAATAAATCCAATATCACTACCCCGGGACGAGTAGAACCTAGTACTAGAACAGATAAATTACAGGGAACTAAAAATAGTAAAAAATCTAACTCTAAACAGGAGTGGTCGAGGTTAGAGCGTAAGGGGGAAGAAAGGGATTATGATCATAGGAAGTATAGAGAAAGATCACCCCTACATAGATTAAATGATAGGGACCAAACCTATAGGGGTTACAGAGAAAGATCACCCATTTTAAGATCGAATGAGAGACCCAAAGAGAACCATAGGGGTCCTACCCATTTTTTAGAGTATCACAGGGACCACGAACCAGTGAAAGAACAGTGGAGAGAAAAAGGAATTGCATCAATGAAACAAGGTATATTAGAAAGAAAGCGGTCCAGAGCGGACGATATAGAGGAAAGAGGGGAGGGACACGAAAGAGAAAGAAAAAGACAAGACCCAGGAAAACACTGGTAGAACATAAAAGTAATATTAGTTCGAACCAACTTACCCAGGCTGAAACTACAGTTTTAGAGAAAGGCCTAAATTTTGCCCCAGTACGTGGCCCAAACCCCTTTGAACTCTATGTAGATGTCCATAAATTCATCAGGAAGCTTACACTAAAGAAATATTTCCTGAGGGACCCTGTTAGTAGAACTTTAAACACAGGAAACCAAGTCCCTAAAGAAAAAATAGAAAATCCCATAACACCCTTTAAAAATAAAAGTACATTTTAACCCAGAGCCATAAAAGGGAATTATATTGATACTTTTACAGATATGGTGATTAGTGATCTTGAAAAAACTGGGAGTAACTTTAAGGGTAAAAAATACAACCTAACCAAAGAAGAAAAGGAGGCTGTAAAATCTTTAACTGAGAATAAGGACATTGTTATAAAAACAGCGGACAAGGGGGGGGGGGGGGGGGTCTGGTTGTTATGGACACCAGCTTCTATAGAGAGGAGTCCAGTAGAATTTTAGGTGACAATTCCACCTATGATAGGCTTTTGAGTAACCCTACAGAGACATTCAAAAAGGAATTAACTACTATCATGGAAAGAGGATTTGAAGATGAAGTAATAACAAAAAAGGAATTAGAATACCTAATAGTTAAAAATCCTAAAGTACCAATATTCTACTTCATCCCTAAACTACATAAGAACCCAACCAGACCCCCCGGCCGCCCAATAATATCAGGCATAAGTTCGCTTACATCTAATCTGAGCAAATTCTTAGATCATCTGTTACAGAAATATGTCCAGAAAACTCCTTCTTATCTAAGAGATACGTCCCATGTACTACAACTAATTCAAGATGTTGAATGGGATGAGCAATTAATATGGGTAACATGTGACGTGGTGTCTTTATACACCTCCATCAAACACGTGGATGGTTTAAAGGCAGTCCAGCAGACACTTGAGGGAGATATGAATGTTGGAGATAATTTGAAACCATTTATATTAAGTGGGATACAATATATACTAACCCACAATTATTTTAATTATGATGGAGATTACTTCCTCCAGACATGCGGCACCGCAATGGGCACCCGGTTTGCACCTAGCTACGCGAACCTATTTATGGATATGTGGGAGCGTGGCTACATATGGAACAACAACCCATATGGTGCAAACCTGGTGCTCTGGAAGAGATTTATCGACGATGTGCTGTGTGTCTGGAGGGGGACGATAGATGATCTAGAATTGTTTAAAGTATATTTGAATAATAATCCTTTTAATATAAAATTCACATTTACCTGCAGTAGTGTAAGTATCAATTTCTTAGACTTAACCCTGTATGTAGAAAACAATCAGATACAAACAAAAACATACCATAAGGAGGTGGATGCTAATACGTATCTTTTGGCTTCTAGCCACCGCCATCCAAAACGGATACAAAATATCCCACAGGGACAAGCCCTAAGAATAAAAAGAAACTGCTCACAGAAGGATGTTTGCACAAACCAATTGAACTCCCTTAGAGAAAAATTTCTTGAGCGAGACTACAGCAGGGAAAGGGTTAATAAAGCTATCTGTGCAGTTAAAGATATAGATAGGTCTAGTCTTATCAACCCTAATAATGTTAATGATAACCCTAAGAATTTATCCCCTTTATCACCAAATTCAATAGTATGGCCCCAGAAATAAAGAAAATTATAAATAAGCATTGGGGGATCCTCCGTAGAGACCCAATATTGAATACATTCCTGCCAGAACACCCACAAATTGTTTATAAACGTGCTGACAACTTGAAAAGTAAACTATCACCTAGTTGTCCCCTCAGTGGGCCTAAAATAAGTAGCACCATGTGGTTATCTAACCTGAAAGGTTTCTTTACATGCAACAAATGCATAGGTTGTTCTTTCAGTGTTAAAGGCAGTACATTTCAATCAAATGTAACAGGTAAAAGTTATAATGTAAACACTTTTATAAACTGTAAGAGTATGTACTGCGTATACTTATTAGAGTGCCCAGGCGGGTTGCAGTACGTGGGGAGAACAGGGTGGAAACTCCAACGTAGACTGGCAGAGCATGTATCTACTATATATTTCTGAAAGTGTCCTATGTGTCCGGGTCTGTATGTGTCTCCCTGTGCCCCTCCCCGTGTTCCTAGCGGCAATCTCATTGGACCTTGGGCCAGGCCAATGAGATTGCTCCCTTGGGCCGCCCGCCCCCGCACACCTCTCATTGGCCTGAGGCGGAGTGAAGGGCACACACACACACACACACACATCACTATACACACACACACACACACATCACTATACACACACACACACATCACTATACACACACACACACACACATCACTATACACACACACACACACACACATCACTATATACACACACACACACATCACTATACACATCACCGCTCTCTTCCCCACCGGTCCCGGAGGCTCCGCCTCTTCCTCCGCCTCTCCCTGTTTCCCGCGCTTTCACCCCCCCCCCCTCCACGTGGGAGCTGCCGGACGGGTGAGGGAGCTGCCGGACGGGTGAGTGAGTGAGCAGCCTTCACCTCCCCTCACCCCCCTTCACCTTCCCTCACTCACTTCCCCTCCACCCCCCCCCCCCCCCGGCGCTGCTACAGTCAGTGGGGGAGCGGAGTGAGCGAGCGCGCGCCAGGGACACAGCGGGGGAGCGGCCACAACACGCTGCCTCCCGCCTCAGATCCACGTGGGATCTGCCGGACGGGTGAGGGAACGGCCGGACGGGTGAGTGAGCGGTCTTCACCTCCCCTCACCCACCTTCCCCTCCCTTCCACATCCCCTCCACCTCCCCTCCCTCCACCCCCCCTCCACTTCACCTCCCCTCCACCCTCCCCTTAACCTCCACCCCCCCCTTAACCTCCCCTCTACCCCCCCCCTTAACCTCCCCTCCACCCCCCCTTAACCTCCCCTCCACCACCCCCTTAACCTCCCCCCCTTCACCTCCCCTCCACCCCCCCCTTCACCTCCCCCCCTTCACCTCCCCTCCACCCCCCCTTCACCTCCCCTCCACCCCCCCCCTTCACCTCCCCTCCACCTCCCCTCCACCCCCCCCCCTTCACCTCCCCTCCACCCCCCCCTTCACCTCCCCTCCCCCCCCCCCCCCCCTTCACCTCCCCTCCACCCCCCCCTTCACCCCCCCTTCACCTACCCTCCACCCCTCCCCTTCACCTCCCCTCCACATCCCCTCCACCTCCCCTCCCTCCACCCCCCCTCCACCCTCCCCTTAACCTCCACCCCCCCCTTAACCTCCCCTCCACCCCCCCCCCTTAACCTCCCCTCCCCCCTCCCCTTCACCTCCCCTCCACATCCCCTCCACCTCCCCTCCCTCCACTTCACCTCCCCTCCACCCTCCCCTTAACCTCCACCCCCCCCTTAACCTCCCCTCCACCCCCCCCCTTAACCTCCCCTACACCCCCCCCTTAACCTCCCCTCCACCCCCCCCTTAACCTCCCCCCCCTTCACCTCCCCTCCATCCCCCCCCCTTCACCTCCCCCCCCTTCACCTCCCCTCCACCCCCCCTTCACCTCCCCTCCACCCCCCCTTCACCTCCCCTCCACCCCCCCCTTCACCTCCCCTCCACCCTCCCCTTCACCTCCCCTCCACCCCGCCCCCCTTCACCTCCTCTCCACCCCCCCTTCACCTACCCTCCACCCCTCCCCTTCACCTACCCTCCACCCCCCCCCTTCACCTCCCCTCCACCTCCCCTCCACCCCCCCCTTCACCTCCCCTTCACCTCCCCTCCACCCCCCCCTTCACCTCCCCTCCACCCCCCCACCTTCACCTCCCCTCCACCCCCCCTTCACCTCCCCTCCTCCACTCCCCTCCACCCCCCACTTCACCTCCCCTCCACCCCCGCTTCACCTCCCCTCCACCCCCGCTTCACCTCCCCTCCACCCCCGCTTCACCTCCCCTCCACTTCTACCTTCACCTCCCCTCCACCACTACCTTCACCTCCCCTCCACCCCCACCTTCACCGCCCCCTTCACCTCCACCCCCACCCCCTTCACTCCCCCCTTACAACTTCCCACCTCCCCACCACCCCCCCCCTTCCCACCTTCCCTCCACCTCCCCCCCTTCCCACCACCTCCACCCCCCTTCCCATCACCTCCCCCCCTTCCCACCACCTCCCCCCCCCCTTCCCACCACCTCCCCACCTTCCCACCACCTCCCCCCCTTCCCACCACCTCCCCCCCTTCCCACCTTCCCACCACCTCCCCCCCTTCCCACCACCTCCCCCCCCTTACCACCCCCCTTCATCTACCCTCCACCCCCCCTTCATCTACCCTCACCCCCCTTCATCTACCCTCACCCCCCCCTTCACCTCCCCCCTCCCCCCAGCCCTCCACCTCCACCCTTCCCACCTACCCCCTTCACCTCCCCTCCGCCCCGCCTTCACCTCCCCTCCGCCCCCCCTCCGCCACCCCTTCACCTCCCTCCGCCCCCCTTCACCTCCCCTCCGCCCCCCCCTTCACCTCCCCTCCGCCCCCCCCTTCACCTCCCCTCCGCCCCCCCTTCACCTCCCCTCCGCCCCCCTTTCACCTCCCCTCACCATCCCCCCCCTCACCACCCATCCTCCTCACCTCCGCCCCCCTTCACCTCCCCTCACCACCCCCAACCACCCCTCCGACCTCACCTCCCCTCCTTCAATGCCTTTCGTCCGCCCTCCTGCCTCTGCCTTTCGCCCACCCGCACTTCTGCCTTTCACCCGCCCACCGCTCACACCCCTGTGCCACACAGCCGCCGCACGCACTCAACAGACACCCGCCACTCGACACACACCCGCCGCTTCTCACCCACCCCACACACTCGACACACACCTGCCGCATCCTGCCCCTACGCAACAATATCACTGACCAGCTGTCACCCGCACTCGCCACACACCCGCCGCCTCACACCCTAGCAGGACCCCGACCCACAGCCAGCACTCACTACCCATGCGCCACCCGTACTGAACACCCACCCGCCGCCTCACACACGCTCACACCCTAGCACGACACACGCCTCACATTTTCACATCACTTATGTCACCAAAATATACATTGTACTGTGGTGTGTTTACAATAAACCATTTTTATACAACATCGTATTACATTTTCTTCCATCTTTCTTTTCAACATTATTATCCAACCTTTCCAACAAATAGTCACCTATTGTTCCACCATTTATAAATAATACTACCTATTACGCAGTTACATCCCGGGCAACGCCGGGTCTCTCAGCTAGTACAACATAAAAAGGGGGTTGGAAACTCATAGTGTGTCAAACCACTTTAAAAGCAAACACAACCAAAACCCAGAGGGATTGACATGTAGGGGCATAGAATGCCCAAAGGCCAATTGGAGAGGAGGTGACAGGCTGACCCATTTATCCAGAAGGGAGACCTTCTGGATTTATACCCTCAAAAACCTTGTCACCGCATGGTTTAAATATAGACTTCGATCTGGCCTCCTTTTTGATAGATTGAAGTGACCCCCCACTGCTGTATGTAATGATCAATCATGTAATAATTGTTTTCATTATTATTATTTTTATGTGGAATGGTAAGAAATGTTATGTCTATGAGCTTGGTGCATTGCCACTTAATCCCAGGGATGATTCCCTAGTGGCTTTTATCATGTAAGTAGATGTGTGCAATTTTAATCAGTTTATTCGCTTTTAATCAATTAATTTGCAATTAATTTGCAATTAGTATTCATCACCTTCCAGGGTATATATATCAGTAGGTAGCAACTCCCCCCTCATCCACTGATGAAGTGACCACATTGCGTCACGAAACGCGTATGGAGTAGGGAGGAGCTAGAACTGACACGGTCTTCAGAAGCAGGAGCATAGAGATCAGGAGAGACGCCAGAGTGTGACATCACGAGGCTTAGCGCGGGCTGACGGCAGTTACCCAGAGAGGTGAGCAGAGCACATTCTGCAGTGCTGGCCACCTCAAGCTGAGATAGAGGAAGCTATAGCAAATAGAGGGGGCAAATCTCGCAGAGTAACTACTGAGAGTTAGACGCCACTTCAGGGTTTGCAAACAACAATAGCGCTATCCTCCCAGAAGCCTGCCTACCTGATTGTATCAAGCTGCGGACGGCACGTTGTCAGCTGTTTTTACACAGCCTGGTTTATGTGAGTAAGCCCTTGGCTGTTTTTTATTTTTATTGTAATAAATTTTTATCAATCTGCACCATCATCTTTCATGTTATTTCCTTTCTGGGAACACATGGGAACTATGACCAAGTGGTAATGCTGCGAACAGACAGAAAACCTGGAGGATAGACATACAACACGTGGGATTCGTGATATCTGGAAGAGAAGAGGTTAAAAGCACAGATTGTCTCAAAGGAACAATAACACAGCAAGTCTGTAAGTTCATTACTTTAATCTGTTGTGGAGTTATTTATGGATTCTTGTGGCTGCGCAATGGTCTTTTCCTTTTGTCCATTACATACTAGGAGGAGTTCGGAACCAGCAGCCAGCAATTGGATCACCATCGCTCCATCAGCTGGAATATTGAAAATAACTTTCCATATCTATATGGACTAATCATTGGACTGGGGTATTGTTGTAGCCTGAAGCGCCGGGTCATTGCATTTTTTGTACAAAAGATAGGGCGATGGAAGTCTAACAGATACCGGTCCTATATCAGGCCCGCATTATCTGGTATTTAGCGTGCTTGGATAAACCCCCTCATCCTCTTTATGCCTTCACAGATGCCGCACCCACTTGGATAATCGGAGACTCGCTTATACACTGGGCAGAGAAGCGGGCCGTCAAACGCCCATGCGGGGCTAACCTCGGGTTGCGAACGGAGGAGGCAAATGGTGTATGGGGGGGAGGTAGGGGGCTGCGGTGGGCTCAGTTGCTCCCGCGGCTAATGGTGATGGGCAGGGATAGGAGGGCGCCGCAGATCTTGCTCCTCCACGTCGGGGGCAACGACCTGGCCGCTCGACGCTACTTCGAGCTGGTTAATTCAATAAAACACGACCTAGCCCTCATGCTCGCCCGTTGGCCAGAAGTACAGATCGTTTGGTCGGACATATTGTGCAGGAGAGTGTGGAGGGGCGCAAGGGCACCGGGCGCCATCGACCGAGCGCGGGTCAAACTGAACAAGATGGTGGGGAAGTTTGTGACGCAGTGTGGGGGATGGCAGATCACCCATCCCGAGTTCGACAACAAGTCAACTGGCCTGTTCCGGGCCGACGGCACACACTTATCCGAGATAGGGGCGGACTTGTTCAATAACAAATTGCAGGAGGGGCTGGAGAGGGTCCTTGCGGGGTTGGCGGCACGGTCTAATTTAAGGAGGTTTAAATAGAGCCGTGAGTGGCGGCAGTTCGGGGGTAAGTGCTTGTCCTTGCCAGATGGGCTCGGGGCGGGCGTCGCCCGGGGGTAGGAGCGATTGGGCGGGGTCAAGCTAACGTGACACCCGAGAACCCACTCGCGACAACGGCCGGCTCTTTAGGGGTCGGCCGGGTACGGGGGCAGAAGGCCTGGCTGATCCTCTGACCCCACTCTGGCTTGGACTAGCGCTTACTCCAGTATTATGATTGTTAATAAACAAAGCCGCGGCCTTTTATACCTCCAAACTGAGTCTGCCATTACTTGTCTGTTATATGTGGGTACCGGTTCCAAGTGGGAGGGGGTCCCTCGCAGCCTCCCTGGTCAAGCAATCCCTCCAGCCAATTAGGCGAGGGAAGCCCATGACCAGGGGGCAAGCCCCCCTCCCCCCTCACCTCGCTGGGATCTCTGGGCCGCCGTCGCGGCCCCCCCTGGGGGGGGGGAGGGGACAGGCCTAGGGCAGTACAAAAGAGGCAGCCGGGAGCTGAATCTTCCATTCTGCTCCCGGTCTGCTGCGAAGTTCCCACCCACCCACCCCATTAGCAAGACAGTCGGGGGCAGACGCTTGCCCCCGGCCACTCCGTGGAGTATTTACAATTCCCTTGGTGATAAGCTGTCTGCACTACCTGTAAGCTGTAACATGTACCATCATATTTTACAGGGCAGTGTCCGAAGACCTCCCGAGAAACAAAGGACTGAAGTTCCTTCAGGAGGCTCCAGTTGGTCATTTTGCCACTGTCGCGGCGGCAGTTCGGGGGTAAGTGCTTGTCCTTGCCAGATGGGCTCGGGGCGGGCGTCGCCCGGGGGTAGGAGCGATTGGGCGGGGTCAAGCTAACGTGACACCCGGGAACCCACTCGCGACAACGGCCGGCTCTTTAGGGGTCGGCCGGGTACGGGGGCAGAAGGCCAAGGCCTGGCTGACCCTCTGACCCCACTCTGGCTTGGACTAGCGCTTACTCCAGTATTATGATTGTTAATAAACAAAGCCGCGGCCTTTTATACCTCCAAACTGAGTCTGTCATTACTCGTCTGTTATATGTGGGTACCGGTTCCAAGTGGGAGGGGGAGGGGGTCCCTCGCAACCTCCCTGGTCATGCAGGAGACAGAAAGGTAGATAGAGACACAGACAGAGAGCTACCAGAGAAGGTGTTACATGGGTGAGTGCTGAGTTATTACTGTGACTTTCTGATGCTAACATGACATTAGGTTCTGGGCTCTGCGTCCCACACATGATGAACACCATGACTGTATAAAACTGAGGGGTACATATATGTATATATATATATAGCAACTGTAAATATTACTGTATGTTCATTTGCATGTCTTAGACAGGTCTGCAACCCTGTCTTTCCCCATTGTCACCCAGCATACAGCGCTTCCACTGCAGCAAGGGATTCTGGGAAA
>NW_027455178.1:0-43083 GCF_040206685.1 Ascaphus truei
GTGTGGGGACGGACAGTGGACAGGAGGGGGGGGGGGGGACAGTGGACAGGATGGGGGGACAGTGGACAGGAGGGACGGACAGTGGACAGGAGGGGGGGACGGACAGTAGACAGGAGGGACGGACAGTGGACAGGAGGGGGGCAGTGGACAGGAGGGGGGGCAGTGGACAGGAGGGGGGGAGGGAGGTGGACAGGAAGGGGGGGCAGTGGACAGGAGGGGGGGCAGTGGACAGGAGAGGGGGGGGAGGTGGACAGGAGGGGGGGAAGGTGGACAGGAGGGGGGAGGTGGACAGGAGGGGGGGCGGTGGACAGGAGAGGGGGGGGAGGTGGACAGGAGGGGGGCGGTGGACAGGAGAGGGGGGGAGGTGGACAGGAAGGGGGGCAGTGGACAGGAGGGGGGGCAGTGGACAGGAGGGGGGGGGGTGGGGGCAGTGGACAGGAGGGGGGGGGCAGTGGACAGGAGGGGGGGCAGTGGACAGGAGGGGGGGGTAGTGGACAGGAGGGGGGGGCAGTGGACAGGAGGGGGGCAGTGGACAGGAGGGGGGGGATGAACAGTGGACAGGAGGGTGTGGGGACGGACAGTGGACAGGAGGGGGGGACGGACAGTGGACAGGATGGGGGGACAGTGGACAGGAGGGATGGACAGTGGACAGGAGGGGGGGAAGTGGACAGGAGAGGGGGAGGGAGGTGGACAGGAGGGGGCAGTGGACAGGAAGGGGGGGCAGTGGACAGGAGAGGGGGGGGAAGTGGACAGGAGGGGGGGGAGGTGGACAGGAGGGGGGGAAGGTGGACAGGAGGGGGGGAGGTGGACAGGAGGGTGGGAGGTGGACAGGAGGGGGGGGCGGTGGACAGGAAGGGGGGGCAGTGGACTGGAGGGGGGGGCAGTGGACAGGAGGGGGGGGCAGTGGACAGGAGGGGGGGGCAGTGGACAGGAGGGGGGGGGGCAGTGGACAGGAGGGGGGGCAGTGGACAGGAGGGGGGGCAGTGGACAGGAGGGGGGGGCAGTGGACAGGAGGGGGGGGCAGTGGACAGGAGGGGGGGGGGCAGTGGACAGTGAGACACACACACACACACACGTGTCTCAGTTATGCGCCCTTTCTCAGTTCCGTTTGGCGCCAGAGGTGGGGGAGCGACACCTATCTGTACTTCCGGGCGCCGCCATTATCTGACTCGGCGCCGCGAGGGAGGAACGGGGTCCGCCATCTTACGCGCCGCGTGGCAGCTGCCTGTTCCCCCGCCGGGGGGGGGAGAGGTGATGCCGCTGGGGAGGGGGAGAGGTGATTTGGGGAGGGGGGAGAGGTGATGCCGCTGGGGAGGGGGAGAGGTGATTTGGAGCGGGAGGGGGAGAGGTGATTTGGAGCGGGGAGGGGGGAGAGGTGATTTGGAGCGGGGAGGGGGAGAGGTGATTTGGAGCGGGGAGGGGGAGAGGTGATTTGGAGCGGGGAGGGGGGAGAGGTGATTTGGAGCGGGGAGGGGGAGAGTTGAGTTTGAGCGCCGCTGGGGAGGGGGAGAGGTGATGCCGCTGGGGAGGGGGAGAGGTGATTTGGAGCGGGGAGGGGGAGAGGTGATTTGGAGCGGGGAGGGGGGAGAGGTGATTTGGAGCGGGGAGGGGGGAGAGGTGATTTGGAGCGGGGAGGGGGAGAGGTGATTTGGAGCGGGGAGGGGGGAGAGGTGATTTGGAGCGGGGAGGGGGGAGAGGTGATTTGGAGCGGGGAGGGGGAGAGGTGATGCCGCTGGGGAGGGGGGAGGTGATGCCGCTGGGGAGGGGGAGAGGTGATGCCGTTGGGGAGGGGGAGAGGTGATTTGGAGCGGGGAGGGGGGAGAGGTGATTTGGAGCGGGGAGGGGGGAGGTGATTTGGAGCGGGGAGGGGGAGAGGTCATGCCACTGGAGAGGGGGAGAGGTGATGCCGCTGGGGAGGGGGGAGGTGATTTGGAGCGGGGAGGGGGAGAGGTGATGCCGCTGGGGAGGGGGAGAGGTGATGCCGCTGGGGAGGGGGAGAGGTGATGCCGCTGGGGAGGGGGAGAGGTGATGCCGCTGGGGAGGGGGAGAGGTGATTTGGAGCGGGGAGGGGGGAGAGGTGATTTGGAGCGGGGAGGTGTGTGTGTGTGTGTGTGTGTGTGTGGATTTTTTTTGGACCTTTGGCCCGTCACTCCGCCTCAGGCCAATGAGAGGTGTGGGGGGTGGGCCAAGGGGGTGGTGTGAGTGTGTGAGGCCAATGAGAGGTGTGCGGGGGCGGCCGGGCCTAGGGACCAATGAGATTGCCCCTAGGGACACCGGACATCCAGGCAGGCAAACATACAGTGCTTTCACTAATATAGTATAAGATATATATATATAGATATCTATATCTATATCTATACACACTATTAAGGTTATGGTGGGTAAAAAAGTGACAAAAACCCTCCACAGTAAAGCATAAAGCAACTGTAAATATTACTGTATGTTCATTTGCATGTCTTAGACAGGTCTGCAACCCTGTCTTTCCCCATTGTCACCCAGCATACAGCGCTTCCACTGCAGCAAGGGATTCTGGGAAATGACATGCAAATGAACACTCAGTGCCACCTTTTGTCTCAAGCTCGTATTACACAAGCCAATCCTCAAGCCAATGCACACTGTTTTAAACACAGCTTTTAGACAGAGGCTGGGATGAGATGCAAAGCCATTAAACCCACTCACAGACATGTTTCAACTTTTTTTTTTTTTTTTTTACTTTTTTATTCAACAACTTTTTTAAGTTTACAGACTTTTTTGGAAACCAAAAAAACACACCATAGTGACAACAGTCACCCAACATTAGAAAGACACCAAAACATAATATATTTACATTTTCTTCCTTCATCCTTCAGATATATACAAACACAAAGATAAACTTTTCAGAAGGGAAAAAAAAACCATAACTTTACGAAAAAACCCTATAACCAAAACATCATACAAAGATAAGAACCATATACTTCAAGATTCTTTCATTTAAAAACAAAAACCCTTTCTCTATTCTCAAGTGATGCGATCATCTGTTTTAATTCTTTCTCCATACGTTCCAAACCTCTCTTACTTTCCTCTAACTGGAATCCAGACATCACACTTTTTTCATACCCGTCCCTTGCCTCTTTCACATCCCAATATCTCCGCCCAAATCCCCTCGCAAGTTGATTGTGCAAAACCTCTTCCTTTGTAAGCCCTACTTCATCCTTTCCCTGGGTGCTCCTCCCCTTACTATCTCCCGCAGAATTTGCCTCTTTTGCCTGTACAATCCCTTTTTTGCCTGCCTTTTCTTCACTTTCGTTCCCACTTACTCCACTTACACTTCTCTGTATTTTAGTTCCCTCCACGCTTATCTGACTTTTTTGTGAGGACGAGCTGTTGCTCTCGCTACTCTCTTTCTTCCTCACCTCTCCCCTAGCCTCTTTTATTTTAACCCATTGTACATGCTCCTTTTTTAATTCTTCATATTGCTCTTTTGTCAGATGTTTTCTTTGGTACATCATTTTTTCCAATCTTTCTATTATCTGTTCATCACTACTACCCCCATGCTGCTTCCGGAAAATACCCACCCAAAACAGAACATCTCCCACTGCGTTCTCAAATTGTTCCATTTTCTCTTTTAGGGTTACCTTCCCTGATACTTTTTTAACTTTACCCTCTACACCCTTCTCTCTAGGCTCCACTTTACTCTGGCAATCCTTATGATCCTTTGTTTCTATCCCTTGCGAAGACTCGTTTTTGCTTCCACTAACAACAAACCCTTTACACTTACTCTTTCCCTCTTTACCTTTTCCACTCGCACCACCAGGGCCTGCCTTCTCCTCAGTTTCTTGCGCTTCCCTATCTAACTTCTTATTTTCCTCTTTTCCTTTACTTACGGTCTGTTCCTCTTCCCCACTCCCGTCAATACTGGACAAATCCAGCGCACAAAACTTTGACTTCGTCACCTTATCTTGCCGTAGCTCACTCTTCCCCTCCCCATCAACTGTACAAACATCATTGTCACTTTGTAAACTTCGTTTTTGCGCCCCTTTCTTGGGTCCGCTCGTGTCCATTATTTCCACTTCCACCTCCCCCTCTATTGGGCCACTTGCTAGCATTTCTTCTCTTCTTAAATCCTCCTCATACATTGCTGTTATAGCCGGATCAAGCCCTCCCTCTTGGGAACTCTCCATCTCACAAATTCCCAGACCCTCAACTGTCTCTTCCTCTTCTTCTAGCACAATGCCCCCTTTTGCTGCCTGGGCATATGTCCTTTTAGTGCACTGCCATGCCAAGTGTCCTTCCTCTCCGCAAAGATGGCATCTCTTAGGGACTCCACAGTTGGCTGCAGTATGTCCCTCTTCCCCACAATTACGGCACACAATTCCCGTTTTCCTGCAACCCTCCCTCCTTTGTATGTCCATAAGTGTGGCAATGCCTGCAATATAGAGGCTGTCCCGAGTAAAACAAAAATCCTCTGTCTCCTCTGATATTGAACATGGCCGGTGGGTGTGTAACTCCTCCCACACATGATGGATCCCGTCTGAACCGTACCCAGAAACGTCTCTTCCTGTTGTACATGCCATATGGGTTTTTAAGTTCTTCACCTCCTCTGATCATTTCACAATACCGTTTCAAAAAAGTCACAATCTCCTCTTTCCTTGCATACGGATTGTACATGTGAATTACAAGTGGTCTCTCCTCCAGCATAAAACTTGGAATTACCTTGATGCCGTGTAAGATCGGGTCACCAGACTTCTCCTTGCACTTTTCAAAAGTGCACCAAACATCCGCTTCTTGATGACAGGTCAGGTCATAAATCCCCTGTGCAGGGAAATCCTGAAGGCAGAAGATCCTCTCAGTGTCCAGACCGATCAATTGCTTCAGCACCTTCTCCACTATCCACAGCAGGTTCACTCGACTTCTCTCGGTCTCCTCGATCAGGAACCGAATGGAATTGCGCATTCCAGCTTGTGACGTCATCTCTGCTCTCTCAAGCTCAGGTGCGGCACCCCAAAAGCAGCAAGGGACTTTAGCCAGTAAAGGCGATGTCCCAGGGCAAAGGTGCCGGCCCCTCACTTCCGCATCCGCTCGCTCAGAACCGCTCGCTCAGGATCACTCCTCTTAGCTCGAGATGGCGTGCCCCCCCAAAAGCAGCAGGAGTCTTTAGTCCCCGAAGGGACGATGACTCAAGGCCAAGGGGACACAGGCTCAGCTACACAGCTGTTTCGACCTTAATGGGTCTCATCAGTGTGGGGTTGGTCTTAATGGCAAAGCAGGTTTGAGACTAGACTAGGTAATCACCACTACTATTAAGGTTATGGTGGGTAAAAAAGTGACAAAAACCCTCCACAGTAAAGCATAAAGCAACTGTAAATATTACTGTATGTTCATTTGCATGTAAAGGTAATCCCAAGTTTTATGCTGGAGGAGAGACCACTTGTACTTCACATGTACACTCCGTATGCAAGGAAAGAGGAGATTGTGTGTTTTTTTAAACGGTATTGTGAAATGATTAGAGGAGGTGAAGAACTAAAAAATCCGTATGGCATGTTCAACGGGAAGAGACATTTCTGGGTACGGTTCAGACGGGATCCATCATGTGTGGGAGGAGTTACACACCCACCGGCCATGTTCAATAGTAGAGGAGACAGAGGATTTTTGTTTTACTCGGGACAGCCTCTATATTGCAGGCATTGCCACACTTATGGACATACAAAGGAGGGTTGCACGAAAACGGGAATTGTGTGCCGTAATTGCGGGGAAGAGGGACATACTGCAGCCAACTGTGGTGTCCCTAAGAGATGCCATCTTTGCGGAGAGGAAGGACACTTGGCACGGCAGTGCACTAAAAGGACATATGCCCAGACAGCTAAAGGGGACAGTGTGCTAGAAGAAGAGGAAGAGACAGTTGAGGGTCAGGGAATTTTTGAGATGGAGAGTTCCCAAGAGGGAGGGCTTGATCCGGCTATAACAGCAATGTATGAGGAGGATTTAAGAAGAGAAGAAAGGGTAGAAAGTGGCCCAATAGAGGGTTTGGCGGGTTCTATAAGTGATATCGTGGAGAAAAAAGAGGAAGATTTCTTCCTGGACTCCTTGGCCCAGAAACTGGAGGTGGGGGGAGGGGAGGAGACGGGAACAGTGCATCAGAAAGATGCGGGGGAGGGGGAAATACGGTCATTGAGTGTGGTGGAACCTAGCTGGGCAGAAAGTATGGAGTTTCAAGATGCACAGAGGGGGAGGGAAGGTCCCCAAGATGTCTTGGAGGAGGAAATGGAAATAGGAGGGAAAAAAGCTCAAAAGCGTAAAAATCTGCAAGGGATAGAAACAAAGGAAGATAAGGATAGCCAGAGTAAAGGGGAGCCTAGAGAGGAAGGTGTAGAGGGTAAAGTTGTAAAAGTATCAGGGAAAGTAACCCTAAAAGAGAAGATGGAACATTTTGAAGACGCAGTGGGAGATGTTCTGTTTTGGGTTGGTATTTTTCGGAAGCAGCATGGGGGGAGTAGTGAGGAACAGATAATAGAAAGATTAGAAAAACTGATGTACCAAAGAAAACAGCTGACAAAAGAGCAGTATGAAGAATTAAAAAAGGAGCATGTACAGTGGGTTAAAATAAAAGAGGCTAGGGGAGAGGTGAGAGAGAAGGAGAGAAGTGAGGGCAATAGCTCGTCCTCACAAAGCCAGATAAGCGTGGAGGGAACTAAAATACAGAGAAGTGTAAGTGCAGTAAGTGGGAATGAAAGTGATGGAAAGGCAGGCCAACAGAGTGGGGGTGAAGGGGGAGAGATTAGGGAAAGTAAAGGTGGAAAAGGAGAAAAGGCAGGCCTTAGTGGAAGAACAAAAGTAAGTTATGAAAGCGAGAGAGAAAGGAAGGCGAGGGAGTGGCATGTAAAAGAGGTGATAAATAATATAAATAAAGAGGCAGGTGACTTAGGGTTAAATGTTTCAAAAACGGAATGGCTGAAAGTACAGTTCCCAAAAGCAGAGGTGTCTAAAGAGGAAGTAAGAAAATTAGGAATACAATGTAGTACGTATCATATCCGTGAGGCGTTAGAGAAATTGCTGGGACACGTGAAGTAATTAGATGCAATGTTAAATGTCCTGTGGAAAGTACGAAAAGTCGCTTGTAGAAATGGGAAGTAACCATATTTTTTTGTATTGAGTGTGTTTGGTAGTAGATGCACAGATGATGCCTTGGAATGTGTTGTTTTGTTTGGCTTTTTAGAATGGTTTTGTGCCTTTGGGTTGGTTTTTGTCTTGGCAATATAAGGATTGTATAGTGATGTTTTCGGTTTATTATTTTCTGTAAAATGATACTAAATGGTTGTTAATATGTGAACCGTAAAAAAAAAAAAAAAAATGTCTGTGAGTGGGTTTAATGGCTTTGCATCTCATCCCAGCCTCTGTCTAAAAGCTGTGTTTAAAACAGCATGCATTGGCTTGAGGATTGGCTTGTGTAATACGAGCTTGAGACAAAAGGTGGCACTGAGTGCTCATTTGCATGTCATTTCCCAGAATCCCTTGCTGCAGTGGAAGCGCTGTATGCTGGGTGATAATGGGGAAAGACAGGGTTGCAGACCTGTCTAAGACATGCAAATGAACATACAGTAATATTTACAGTTGCTATATATATATACATATGTATGTACCCCTCAGTTTTATACAGTCATGGTGTTCATCATGTGTGGGACGCAGAGCCCAGAACCTAATGTCATGTTAGCATCAGAGAGTCACAGTAATAACTCAGCACTCACCCATGTAACACCTTCTCTGGTAGCTCTCTGTCTGTGTCTCTATCTACCTTTCTGTCTCCTGCATGACCAGGGAGGCTGCGAGGGACCCCCTCCCCCTCCCACTTGGAACCGGTACCCACATATAACAGACGAGTAATGACAGACTCAGTTTGGAGGTATAAAAGGCCGCGGCTTTGTTTATTAACAATCATAATACTGGAGTAAGCGCTAGTCCAAGCCAGAGTGGGGTCAGAGGGTCAGCCAGGCCTTGGCCTTCTGCCCCCGTACCCGGCCGACCCCTAAAGAGCCGGCCGTTGTCGCGAGTGGGTTCCCGGGTGTCACGTTAGCTTGACCCCGCCCAATCGCTCCTACCCCCGGGCGACGCCCGCCCCGAGCCCATCTGGCAAGGACAAGCACTTACCCCCGAACTGCCGCCGCGACAGTGGTAAAATGACCAACTGGAGCCTCCTGAAGGAACTTCAGTCCTTTGTTTCTCGGGAGATCTTCGGACACTGCCCTGTAAAATATGATGGTACATGTTACAGCTTACAGGTAGTGCAGACAGCTTATCACCAAGGGAATTGTAAATACTCCACGGAGTGGCCGGGGGCAAGCGTCTGCCCCCGACTGTCTTGCTAATGGGGTGGGTGGGTTGGATACTTCGCAGCAGACCGGGAGCAGAATGGAAGATTCAGCTCCCGGCTGTCTCTTTTGTACTGCCCTAGGCCTGTCCCCTCCCCCCCCCAGGGGGGGCCGCGACGGCGGCCCAGAGATCCCAGCGAGGTGAGGGGGGAGGGGGGCTTGCCCCCTGGTCATGGGCTTCCCTCGCCTAATTGGCTGGAGGGATTGCTTGACCAGGGAGGCTGCGAGGGACCCCCTCCCACTTGGAAACGGTACCCACATATAACAGACAAGTAATGACAGACTCAGTTTGGAGGTATAAAAGGCTGCGGCTTTGTTTATTAACAATCATAATACTGGAGTAAGCGCTAGTCCAAGCCAGAGTGGGGTCAGAGGGTCAGCCAGGCCTTGGCCTGCCACCCCCGTACCCGGCCGACCCCTAAAGAGCCGGCCGTTGTCGCGAGTGGGTTCCCGGGTGTCACGTTAGCTTGACCCCGCCCAATCGCTCCTACCCCCGGGCGACGCCCGCCCCGAGCCCATCTGGCAAGGACAAGCACTTACCCCCGAACTGCCGCCACTCACAGCTCTATTTAAACCTCCTTAAATTAGACCGTGCCGCCAACCCCGCAAGGACCCTCTCCAGCCCCTCCTGCAATTCGTTATTGAACAAGTCCGCCCCTATCTCGGATAAGTGTGTGCCGTCGGCCGGGAACAGGCCAGTTGACTTGTTGTCGAACTCGGGATGGGTGATCTGCCATCCCCCACACTGCGTCACAAACTTCCCCACCATCTTGTTCAGTTTGACCCGCGCTCAGTCGATGGCGCCCGGTGCCCTTGCGCCCCTCCACACTCTCCTGCACAATATGTCCGACCAAACGATCTGTACTTCTGGCCAACGGGCGAGCATGAGGGCTAGGTCGTGTTTTATTGAATTAACCAGCTCGAAGTAGCGTCGAGCGGCCAGGTCGTTGCCCCCGACGTGGAGGAGCAAGATCTGCGGCGCCCTCCTATCCCTGCCCATCACCATTAGCCGCGGGAGCAACTGAGCCCACCGCAGCCCCCTACCTCCCCCCCATACCACATTTGCCTCCTCCGTTCGCAACCCGAGGTTAGCCCCGCATGGGCGTTTGACGGCCCGCTTCTCTGCCCAGTGTATAAGCGAGTCTCCGATTATCCAAGTGGGTGCGGCGTCTGTGAAGGCATAAAGAGGATGAGGGGGTTTATCCAAGCACGCTAAATACCAGATAATGCGGGCCTGATATAGGACCGGTATCTGTTAGACTTCAATCGCCCTATCTTTTGTACAAAAAATGTAATGACCCGGCGCTTCAGGCTACAACAATACCCCAGTCCAATGATTAGTCCATATAGATATGGAAAGTTCTTTTCAATATTCCAGCTGATGGAGCGATGGTGATCCAATTGCTGGCTGCTGGTTCCGAACTCCTCCTAGTATGTAATGGACAAAAAGGAAAAGACCATTGCGCAGCCACAAGAATCCATAAATAACTCCACAACAGATTAAAGTAATGAACTTACAGACTTGCTGTGTTATTGTTCCTTTGAGACAATCTGTGCTTTTAACCTCTTCTCTTCCAGATATCACGAATGCCACGTGTTGTATGTCTATCCTCCAGGTTTTCTGTCTGTTCACAGCATTACCACTTGGTCATAGTTCCCATGTGTTCCCAGAAAGGAAATAACATGGAAGATGATGGTGCAGATTGATAAAAATTTATTACAATAAAAATAAAAAACAGCCAAGGGCTTACTCACATAAACCAGGCTGTGTAAAAACAGCTGACAACGTGCTGTCCGCAGCTTGATACAATCAGGTAGGCAGGCTTCTGGGAGGATGGCGCTATTGTTGTTTGCAAACCCTGAAGTGGCGTCTAACTCTCAGTAGTTACTCTGCGAGATTCGCCCCCTCTATTTGCTATAGCTTCCTCTATCTCAGCTTGAGGTGGCCAGCACTGCAGAATGTGCTCTGCTCACCTCTCTGGGTAACTGCCGTCAGCCCGCGCTACGCCTCGTGATGTCACACTCTGATGTCACACTCTGGCGTCTCTCCTGATCGCTATGCTCCTGCTTCTGAAGACCGTGTCAGTTCTAGCTCCTCCCTCTCCATACGCGTTTCGTGACGCAATGTGGTCACTTCATCAGTGGATGAGGGGGGATAAGTATATACACCATATAATCCAAACCCGTCATGTAACCGCGCATGTGGTCTATAAACATTATATTCAGAACCCAGCACGTAACCATGATCGCAGTGTATACCATATAATCCAAATACAGCACGCCACCACCACTGCGGTACCGTATACACCCCTGTAACCCAAATACCGCACATTATAACCCTGACTGTAGCATATATTCCCGTTATAATCCAATACGGCGCGTAACCTTGAATGCAGTAAATCCACTATTCCCGCCATGTAACCCACTTAAAGCACATTATAACACTGAATGCAGCATATATACACCTTATACTCCACATGCCGCACGTAACCGTGAATGCAGTATATACTCTATAAACGACTTTATAACCCTGAATGAAGCATATATACACTTTATAATCCACATACAGCACTTACCCTGAATGCGGTATATACACTATGTACGCCATGTAACCCAATTACAGCACATTACAACACTGAATGCAGCATAAATACATAGGGTGACCAGATTTCGAAAATGAAAAACCGGGACACCTTAAAAAATAATTTATTAAACAAATTACATCACGTGACACCCCCCGTTGCCATGACAATGAGACACTTTGATGCCCCTGCAGTGTTAGTGTGTATAGAGGTGGGGGCTTTGCTTGGGCCCTTCAACTCTTACAGCCAGGGCATTATTGGCCAGGAATGCCCAGTTCGGAGGGGATTACTACTTCAAAATGTACTTGATTCGTAACAACATCAAAAAACTCTAATACCAATAACTAACAACCACAGACAATGGTAATCTAAACCATCAAATAAAATGTCTACGGCCCTTGTTCAAGCATGTTTGCGGTACTTACCAGATAAATCAGTGCCTGCAATCCACGACTGTATCCGCCTCTCCGAGCGTCTGAAAGCAATCCAGCGTTCCTGGTGTGTGGCTGAAGAGGTGAGGGACTCCCTCCTCTCAAACGGAAAAGAAGAGCAAAAAATAGAGTTGGAACATACCTATCATACAGGGATGAGAGAGAGAGACAGAGAATGAGAGAGAGACAGAGAATGAGAGAGAGACAGAGAATGAGAGAGAGACAGACAATGAGAGAGACACAGAGAATGAGAGAGACACAGAGAATGAGAGAAACACAGAGAATGAGAGAGAGACAGACACAGAGGGCCTCATGCAGAGAGCATAGAATTTTCAAATTGGCGAATTTCATAAAAAGTAGCTTTTTTGGAGAGTTTTATTCTCCATATGCAGAAAAGTGCGAATTCTGCTATGTTTAACATGGATGCGTGTGGCGAGTTTGAATGGGAAAGATGCGCGCTTCAGAAATGTGTAAAAAAAAAATCGCGGCTTTTTTCCCCCCTTTGCTATAGGCGGCGAGCGCCATTTTATTGCCAACTTTTCCTGGCGCGGCAAAAATGAGAAAATCGCGCCATTTCCCTGGCGCGAACAGCCGCTACATGCCGTTCGTACCTCTCTGCATTCGGAGAGTTTTAAAAATGGCGAGACGGAGGTTCTCGCCAGCCGCGAGGCGAGTTTTAGCAATAGAAAAAACAAAATGGCGCGTTTTTCGTAACTCGCCATTTTCTGCCGGTTTCTGCGCGAAATTGTACAAAAAATGGCGAATTTTGAAATAACGATGCTCTCTGCATGAGGCCCAGAGAGAGAGAGACAAAAGTAATGTACTGTATAACCATTATACCGTACCCCCTAGTATTCGTGTAATCATTGTCCCACACCCCCTATTACTCACGCTTTGGCAATACTGAAATGTTCTTTTGACATGCCAATCAAGCTGATTTGATTTGAGAGACACAGAGACACACACAGAGACACAGAGAGAGACAGAGATACAGAGACACACAGAGAGAAACAGAGACACACAGAGACACAGAGACACAGAGAGAGACAGAGACACAGAGACACACACAGAGACACAGAGACACACAGAGAGAGACAGAGACACACAGAGAGAGACAGAGACACACAGAGAGAGACAGAGACACAGAGAGAGAGAGAGAGAGACACAGAGAGACACACAGAGAGAGACAGAGAGACAGACAGAGAGAGACAGAGACACACAGAGAGAGACAGAGACACACAGAGAGAGAGACAGAGACACAGAGAGACACAGAGAGAGAGAGAGACACGGGCCTATTTAGTAAGCGTCGATAAGGCTGCGTCTATAGTATTTCAGACGGAGGGAAGGCGCACACGCTGCAATACACTTGCTGAAGTCTGAGCTTTTTTATGGCTTTGCAGGGTATGCTTCGGCGCGATTTGGGGGTGTGGCAATGAATATTTGGAGGCGTGGCAATAACGTTCCGGCGCGGACGTCACTTCCCTACCTCACATCCCGATCCACCGGCATTTTTTCAGATGCAGCATCTGAAGCACTGTGCAGGCAAGAAGAAAAATGCACACAATGCGCACCAGAGATTAAAATATAGTAAATTATTTATTAATAAAACAAGAAATAACCGTGGGGGATCCAACCCCACCTCAGTACATATGCGTCACAGATCCGGGTTCGGTTACAGAGTGACCTGACGTGTCACGACAGGTCACTCTGCGCGTATTCTGACAGGCTAAGACGGCGTTTGCAGGTAGGAATTTATATATACACTATATCTTCATCTCCTTCATAGTAATGACATTAAAAACACATTTATTCACAGAATTAAGTAGTCACTGTGTGGGATTAGTTTAAGATTTATTTATTAGATAATTTATCACTATGTAACACACTTTAAATCACAAATAAATAGGTATCACATTATTGCAATGTATTCAGTTGTAAGATATTAATGTTATTTGTAACACACAGTAGATTAGAAACATCACAATAATTAAGTATTAAATGTAATATTTATTGATCCCTGTAGCACTATTACAATTTGTTGGCATGGTAATCTATAACAGGGGAGCGCAAACTTCTGAAGCTGCGTCCCCCTGCCTGGCCTCCCCCGGTCTTGCGCCCCCTCTCCTACCTGCCAGCACACTCCGGGGTCGAGTGACGTCACATGACCGCGGTGTCATTTGATGCCACGTTGCCATGGAGACGTGTCTGAATCCCGGTCAGTGTTACTGTTGCAGAGGCCTCACGTGATCCCCGGCATTTCATTTAAATGCCTTGGGGAGGAGCGCGGGACCTATGCACCCGCCCGCGCACCCCCAGACAAATCTCCCGCCCCCCAGTTCACGCACCGCTAACCTATAACATTATGTGTGTGTATATGTGTGTGTAAATATATATATACACATATACACACACATATATATATGTATATATATATATATATATATATATACATATATATATCTTCTTCTCTCCGAAGAAGACCGTTTTATATGTATGTATGTATGTGTGTGTGTGTGTGTAAATAGATGTATGTGTGTGTGTATATATATATATATATATATGTGTGTGTGTGTGTGTCATACAAGAATCTATTACTGTATTATCTAAAATCAGTAACACATGTGATCTATTATGCCATTACCAATTGGACTGTAGGACTATAAAACCATTACGAGTGAGTTGTAGCATTATCCCCTGATGAAATCGGCCGTGTGCTGAAGAAACGCGTAGGTACTTTGTTCTCGTTATTGCCACACTATCCGTCTTGACGCCGGGAAGGGAAGTTGGTACGCAACCAAGACGAGACACCGGAATTACAGAGTGGAATCACAACTGCATACTACAGATTGCCGGAGGACCACACTGCGAGGGGCGCAGCCTACCGAGTTTCCCGGTCATCGTCCAAAGTCTGGAACTGCGGATTGACCACCGGATTACCACGGAGCCCGAGCCTGTCTCACACAATGCTTTTACCAAACGGGCGTTTGTGAGTTTGTTATTTTTATCTTGTCCAGGAAATGAAATTGTTAAACCAAATTTACACATGGAGCGGGCGCTTTCTCTTCTTTTTGTTTTGTTTAGATATCTATCGAGGAGGTGGTTGTTTCTCTGAAGAGAGCTGCCCGGGCTCCAGAGGACGCCCGAATTGGATCCTTTTATGATTGAGTTATAACATAGCTATTAGAGCTAGGTTTCTGGACTTTTATTGTGTTTAGGCATAGTGTTTATTATTATTTTATTACAACTACTTTTTAGTAATTGCACTGTTATTAATTCTGGCCACTATTTCTCACTGCCATTATAATCTCTCTCTAGCGACAACCAGATTGCTATATCAGCTATATTATTTATTGGTTATACCAGGGGAGCACAAACTTTTGCAGCTCGCCCCCCTGCCTTCCCTCTGTTGGTGCTCGCGCCCCCCCCCCCCCTTACCTTGATGCGGCGTTACGTGACCTGCAGCGGCATTTGACGAGGGTGACGTCACATGACCCCGCGGCGTAATTTAACACCGCGTTGCCATGGACACGAGTGACGCCGGCAGAGTCAAGGTAAGTAATAGCATTGCAGAGGCCTCACGTGATCCCCCGGCATTTAATTTTAATGCCTCGAGGAAGTGCGCGGGGCCTCTGCAACCGCCCGCGCCACCCCCCCCCCGAAAAATCTCCCCCTCCCCACTTTGCGCACCTCTGGGTTATACTATATATATATATATATATATATATATATATATATATATATATATATATATATATACACACACACACACATATACACACACACACACACACACAATTGCACTGTTATTAATTCTGGCCACTATTTCTCACTGCCATTATAATCTCTCTCTAGACTATATATATACATTTAGGGGCCTATGCAGAGAGCAGCGAATTTTAAAATTGGCGAATTTATTAAAAAGTAGCTTTTTTGGAGAGTTTTAATCTCCATATGCAGAAAAGTGCGAATTCTGCTATGTTTAACATGGATGCGTGTGGCGAGTTTAAATTGGCGAGATGCGCGCTTCAGAAATGTGTTAAAACAAATTCGCACCTTTTTTTTCCCCTTTGCAATGGCCGCGAGCGGCAGTTTTTTTTGGCGAGGCAAAACGGAGACAATCGCGCCTTTTTATTGGCGCGAACAGCCGCTAGATGCCGTTCGCGCCTCTGTGCATACGGATATTTTTTAAACTGGCGAGATTGAGGTTCTCGCCAGCCGCGAGGCGAGTTTTACAAATAGAAAAGAAAAATTGGCACGTTTTTCGGAACTCGCCATTTTCTGCTGCTTTCTGCGCGATTTTCTCCAAAAAATGGCGAATTTCGAAATAGCGCTGCTCTCTGCATAGGCCCCATAGTATGATATATATATATACATACTATATGTGTATGTATATATATATATATAAATATATATATATATGTATATATATATATATATGTATATATATATATATATATACGACTATTAAGGTTAAAGATAATGGTGAAAGACAGGGTTGCAGACCTGTCTAAGACATGCAAATGAATATACAGGAATATTTACAGTATATATATATATATATATATATATATATATATATATATATGAAAGAAAAAAGAAAAGAAAACAGGCGCACACCTAGTGCATTAAAGTTTAACAATAATTTTATGGAACATTTAAAACCAGACAAATGCCCACTCACAAGTAAAGCGTTATTTGAAAGCAGTTATGAGATTGGCCCTCATAAGCCAGTGGTGCCGTTCGAGCCTGTAATGGTGTCCTCTCGTGCGCGGTCTCCTTCTACCGGAAGTGACGCTCACCCGGTCTGGTGTCCCGCACAAAACGGAAGTCCCTCCAGGAAACCGAGGCCTCTCCTGACTGCCTCTAGCTGCTGCACCACCAATCAAGCCAAACGATGTGTCCACTGATCTGCTTTGCTGAGCCTCCCACAAGCTGCGTTCCTCTCAGTCTGCTCTCAGTGGGACAAATGTCTGCTCTGCTCTAGCCACGCCCTACGCGTTTCGTCATCGATGATGACTTCTTCAGGGGTACCCATTGGTTGTATCCCCACAGTATTTATAGTGAGGTTCATTTGCAAACATAATTAAAAACAATTAATCAATTACAACATTAATAAAACACTTTAAACTAGTCCATTGGTACAATTACTAATACTACACTGATCACAATGGACAAGTTCTAAGGACCACACTGTACTATTGGAGAATTTTATAGCTCATAAGATGTTAACAAATATATATGGGTAGAAAAAATGAATATTGTACTGAAACTACCTATTTGTGCAATAGAGATAATTGATAAATGTATTAAATCAACATGTAGTGCCATATAGATGTGTGGCTACTAATTGAATTACCAAGTACTTACTAGTTGGATAGAGTTAACCATACTTCATGACAATAGATGACAATTAGTTGTGATTCTATTCACAAAACATGATTGGCAATTTGGAACAAGATTTAATTGAGAGATCCCAAGAATTGGAGAATACTATCAAAACTGAATACCATCAATTAACCCCTTTATAGTATGTTCAGCAAACAATGTGCTACATAAATTAAACAAATCAGGTCTTAGGGCATGGTATAATACCTGTTGAATGATCCATCTGTGATTGATTGCAATTGGAGTCAGAGGTGGAGCAAAGAAGATGGTTTAAGCAAGAACAGAAGAATGCTCAGAAAGGCTAGCAATAAAGTGATGAAGTGACTATGTATAAATGGTGTATAATATATGTGATGTTAAATAATAATGTGTTTGTGATGTATTGATAAAGTGAAATGGAAAAATTGTAATGATAAAATATATTAATATAAAGAATAGATATTAAAGTGATTGGATAATGTGTATGTGTAGGTGATTATCCAAATATTTTAATAATGAAATATAAATGTGAAGTTAATGATATGAATGAATGTATAACCTCTATTGGTAATGACGTGTAAAATGTATAAAAATGTAAACATATATGTTGAGACCTGTTCTGGACTCAAACAGACACATCCGCAGTACAATGCATTATTGGGAATATATATAGCCATAATGGAATGCAATGCAATAAATGCCTCAAAAAATTCTGTGAAGGATGAATATTTTAGAGAGTTGACATGTCACCATAGTTCAGAGGGAGTGCCGAAGCACTCAAACCAGACCTCCGAAGGATCACCCACCTGGAGTGATCACACTATGGTGCTAATGTCTATGTGATCATTATGTCCACTTGGGTGCAAAGTATCTAGAATATACATCCAATAGGTCTCCCTCATACACAATCTTTTGAAACGATCACCACCCATAAATGTAGGGGGAATGAACTCGATGCCCATAACTCGTAAGGACCTAGGATCTTTCGAATGTTCATTACAATAGTGGCGGGAGAGATTGTGTGTTAGACACCCATTGATTATATTTCTTCGATGCTCTAAAAACCTCGTGCTTAGGGCTCTTGATGTGCGGCCTACATATTGTAGACCGCACTCACATGATATAAGATAGATCACATAGTCACTAAGGCAGTTGATATATTCTGCTATATCATGTGATGTCCCATTGGAATAAGATTTAAATTTATTGGTTTTTATCAAATGTTTGCACGTTAAGCATCTACTTCTCCCGCATCCAAAGTTTCCCTTAACCCTAATGGGAACAGATCCATCCACTCTACAATTGTTGACTAGCTTAGATGTTTTTAATTTGCTCGGAGCAATTATTGTTTTTATACTCCTTGCTTTCCTGAAGATCACAGGAGCATGTGTTGGCAACAGGTGACCAATCTCTGGATCGCTAACCAAGATGTTCCAATGGTCATTTATTATTTTCTTAATTTGTTTGGCAGACTGATTGAACTGTGTAATAAACTGAGGTACAGAACCTGTAGAGTTAACCTTATTTTTTGATATTGTTTTACTTTTGGATTTCTCCAATAAAGACGCGCGATCCAGTAAACTGGCATCTGAAAACGATTTGTTAACAACTGCCATATCATAGCCTTTTTCCTGGAACTTCATTGAAAGATCTGTACCCTGGGTATAAAAGTCTATGTCCATTGAACAGTTGCGTCTTAATCTGTAGAACTGACTTTTTGGCACATTGTCTAACCATTTTTTATAATGATTGCTACCATATTGTAGGTAGCTGTTCGCAGCCACTGTTTTAAAGTGTGTTTTGGTATGAATGACATCTTGAGGACCCACAAATAGTTCTAAATCCAAAAATACTATGGTATCTGGGTGTGTAATATATGTGAATTTTAACCCCATATTGTTATCATTAAAGGCTTCCAAAATCTCCTCCAGGGACCCCCTCTCACCATCCCAAATAATAAGGATATCATCTATGAAGCGGCCATAGTAGACCAAACCCGCCCCCAGCGCAGCGTTCCCCCAAACATGTGTACTCTCCCACAGTCCCATGTAGAGGTTAGCATAGCTGGGAGCAAATTTGGCCCCCATGGCCGTTCCACAGATTTGCAAATAATACGTGTTTCCAAATAGAAAATAATTGTGATTCAACATAAATTTAATGCATGCTAATAGGAAAAGCCTGTGTGAAGAGTGCAACTCGGGATCTGACTCTAAAAAGTGACTAATTGCCTCGATACCTTTTAAGTGCTCAATACAGGTGTAAAGTGAGGATACATCACATGTAGCCCAGTGATAGGTATCCTTCCACTTGATGTCAGAGATGGAGTCAATGACATGCAACGTGTCCCGTATGTAAGAACGCAATTTGATGACATGGGGTTGTAAATAATAATCCACATATTGGGACACGTTGGATGTCATTGAGCCAATCCCCGACACAATAGGCCTCCCAGGTGGTTTAACTATATCTTTGTGCAATTTAGGAATGTGATAGAAAATAGGGGTTCTAGGGTGTTTAATGTATAGAAATTTGTGTTCCAATTTTGAAATAATCCCTTCAGTGAATGCGCCCCGGAGAAGATCTCGGAACTCCACCTGATAACCCTCTAAAGGGTCCTCAATAAGAGTCTGATACGATGTTGTATCAAGGAGGAGGCGATGGGCCTCACAGAGGTAGTCTGCCCTATCCTGCAGGACAATCGCCCCCCCCTTGTCAGCTTGGCGAACAATTAAATCACCATTACTTTTTATGTTTTGCAATGCCAAATTTTCTTCTTTTGTAAGGTTGTTGTATTTCAGTTCCACATTATCAAGACACAACTGTTCTAAGTCCCTCAGGACTACTGTATAGAATGTTTCAATGAAGTTGCCCTTTGATTGATAAGGGAAGTATGTTGATTTAGGGACAAATGGTGACGATTTACATTTCAGTGAAGTATCCTGATCTAGATCAATTGGGGTTAGATAGGAGTCTAAACATATATTTGAACCTTCCTCATGTATAGTGATGTCCAATAATGAGTTATTGGCTAGATCCTGGTTATCAAGTGCAGATCTTTTTATGGATGGACCCATTAGTTTTCCAGTAACACTACCATATTGTGAGTTGTTTATTTGGTCTGATTCTACTAAGAATGATGTCAGTTGGCTACTTATTCACAGTTAGGCAGGTTGTTGCATTAGGCGCTCCTTTATTATTTCTGTTTTGTTTTGATATATATATATATATATATATATATATTCAAATAACGGGGGAAAAAAGGGGGGGAAGGTGGGGAAAAAAACCCTGCATCTACTTTTGCAATATTAATGCCACCATAAACCAATAAATAACTTTACATCAGTAAGATGTAAGAACAGTAAGGCATTGAACTACACTGTGAGGGGAAAGTGAAGCACCCAACAGCAGCCTGCTTCTATCGGCGGTTCTCTCCACCACCCACTTTATTATGGAAAATGTGAGTTTCCTAATTACCTGTGCATAATACATTTGTATAGTTCATACTATTTGCACTATTTGTGGTTTTCTTTATTTTCATATCATCCACTTCACTGAGAGGATACAGACTCCAGTAACATAAAGGGCTCCAGTCAGAGAGAGAAGGGTCTCTGACATGCAGTGATTTTATACGTTTTTTGTGAGTTCATTTCTTATGTTTTACATCTTTTAAAGCAGTGAATTACCATCTGCACTATATATATTTATATTTTTTCACATATCACGAGATCCAGCGCTCCTCCTCAACCCCAAGAAAAGAATACAGGAATATTTACAGTATATATATATATATATATATATATATATATATATATATATATATATATATATATGTTCAAATAACGGGGGGGAAAAGGGGGGGAAGGTGGGGAAAAAAACCTCGCATCTACTTTTGCAATATTAATGCCACCATAAGCCAATAAATAACTTTACATCAGTAAGAATTGGCGGTGCTCACGGGTTGTAAATAGTATGAGTGAAAAGAGAAAAAAGTAACCCGTATGGGAGCACTCAGGTATGCAGATTAACATATAGTATTTTATTTATTTGACACAGTGCAAAAAAGGATAAGTAAACAGTACATGATTAAAAACACTTAAAAAAGGCTAGGACCCCTGTCACGGGTACTACCCATAGACACAAGTGGGCAAAACTAGGGAATGACTCAAATTGTCAACCCTTAACATGAAAATGGATAGTGACTCAAGAAACACTTGGATCGGTCAGAATAAATCACAACAGGTTAATGGGTTCACAGGCACCTATACAAAGCTAAAGATAATACGTACTACACACCAATGAAGTGACTAGTCAAAATATAAATGACAATCTTAAACCATCATGAATCTGCTTGAGCATACAATTATGTAACCAATACCAACAGCACAAATAAATCACTTGAAGGAAAAAGGTGGCATGATGGGATGAAGTCACTAGATGTGTAGAGCAATGAAGTGTGTGAATAGCATGGACGCGTTTCGTCCAGAGACTTAGACTTGGAGTGGGGGTGCGTCGGAGTGGGGGTGCTAGGCAGGACCCCTGACAGATGTTCACGTAACTATGCTACCCAGCACTGGTGCAACTAATCTTTGGACTGTGACACTCTATTTTTTCATTATGGATACTGACAACACACACAAGGTTATCTAATAGGTGTTCATCAGGTAATTTTCCATACATGCTATTCACACACTTCATTGCTCTACACATCTAGTGACTTCATCCCATCATGCCACCTTTTTCCTTCAAGTGATTTATTTGTGCTGTTGGTATTGGTTACATAATTGTATGCTCAAGCAGATTCATGATGGTTTAAGATTGTCATTTATATTTTGACTAGTCACTTCATTGGTGTGTAGTACGTATTATCTTTAGCTTTGTATAGGTGCCTGTGAACCCATTAAGCTGTTGTGATTTATTCTGACCTATCCAAGTGTTTCTTGAGTCACTATCCATTTTCATGTTAAGGGTTGACAATTTGAGTCATTCCCTAGTTTTGCCCACTTGTGTCTATGGGTAGTACCCGTGACAGGGGTCCTAGCCTTTTTTAAGTGTTTTTAATCATGTACTGTTTACTTATCCTTTTTTGCACTGTGTCAAATAAATAAAATACTATATGTTAATCTGCATACCTGAGTGCTCCCATACGGGTTACTTTTTTCTCTTTTCACTCATATATATATATATATATATATATATATATATATATATATATATTGCGCGCGCACACACACATATAACGTTTTATCCAACTTTTTCATTTATCATTTGTAGAGAAAATGAACATTGTCGCCAGAAGCGCTATTTTTTCAAAATGTAACATCTCTACTAGTGTAAAATGATACTTCATATAAAGCAGGTTATGGGACCCAGTATAAAATGACTATAATGTCTCTTATCACATCCCAGTATATGGATACTTTCTATTATCACAAGCTGCTAACATGTGACAGGGCTCAGTGTCTGAGCCCAGAATGTGACATACTGAACATTCTCATTCTAAATTTCAAAAAATATTGTGTTGATTTCTGACCTGACTGCCGTGGTTACAGCTCAACCACTCTGTTCTACTGCATGTCACCACTTTCTGCCACAACCAGCTGACGGTGGATCTGCAAGGAGTTCAACGCTCATTGGCATCACATCTGTGGCTTGGTTAACGTATCATTTCTCCAGCTTTTTATTGTATTATTTTGAAGTAGATTATATTTATTTAGTTGAATAGATATTTATTTAGTTTAATAGATATTTATTTAGTTAAATAGATTATATTTGTAAGTTTAATAAGTTATATTTCTTAGTTTAATAAGTTATATTTCTTAGTTTAATAAATTATATTTCTTAGTTTAATAAGATATATTTGTTAGTTTAATAAGTTATATTTCTTAGTTTAATAAATTATATTTCTTAGTTTAATAAGTTATATTTCTTAGTTTAATAAATTATATTTCTTAGTTTAATAAGTTATATTTCTTAGTTTAATAAGTTATATTTGTTAGTTAATAGATTATATTTGTTAGCACAGTAGATTATATTTACTAGTATTTAAGTCTCCCCCTCAGTGCCCCATTAGGACCCGTGGGCATATTTCACATCTTTTCGGAGTCGCTTATTTTTTAGACCCTCGAAGCCGAAACCTAAAGGGGTCAGCTAAGAAAGTCCGGATCAAGAGGAGCCGCACAGTTTAAAGACAGAACATTTCCAAGGGAGATGGAGACAATTTGGGTAAGATCTGATTAAATGACAACCTTTGGGGAAGGAAAGGGTGACGCGGGAGTGTAAGAGGGGAGTGAGAGAGCAAGGTGCTGTGTCAGATTGGGGCAGAGCAAGAGAACGCAAAAATGATGGGGATTTGCTGCACACTAAAAAAAACAATTAGTCATACTTTTACCGGTGCCCCTTAGTCTCAGGGAAGACCGGCATTTCGTCCAATGGATACAATATGATTGATGGAAAAGGGCACACGGATTTGAATAAAAAAAGATAATTTATTGTGCCACAGACTACAATGTTTCGGCTGCTGGCCTTTCTTTATTGGCTTTAGTGGGTTTAGCCACTTTACCTGAGAAAGGCCAGCAGGCTGAAATGTTGTTGTCTATGGCAATGCAAGAGAAAACAGGTTGGGGGGGTGGGTTCTCGCAAGGTCGCCGACCCATGGGTGAGTGTCCCCGGTGGCAACTAGTCCTGGACCCCGGGAAAGCTGTCTGTGGCCCATACAAGCTGAGTAACATGTAGAAAGGACACATGTATGTTCAGAATGAGTTAGCATGGTATTTTGAGAGGCATCATAGCAGGTCAGTGCAAGTCAGTGCAGAGCACTGCAAGGTCAGTCAATATGAGGAAGGGTCCGATGGAGGAGTTGGAGGGTCCCAGAATATCTCTTAAAGCAGGGGTGCGCAAATCGAGGGGTGCGACATTTTCTTGGGGAGGGGCTCGGCGCTTACAGTGGCCCCTCGCTCTTCCCCACAGCATTTAAATTAAATGCCGGAAATCGCGCGCAAGGCCTCTGTAAGTTCCCTTTCCTTGTCTCCGGCGGCTTCTGGAGACAGCAACGTGGCGTCACATGATGTGGCATTGCCATAGCAACGTGATATCACATGACGTCGTTACATCAGAACGTCGGAGACAAGGTGGGGAGGGTGGAGGGGGGAGCAGGGGAAAAAGGTTGCGCAACCCTGTCTTAAAGCATTGTCTTGCATACAGATCAGAGGCGAAGAATGGATATGGATATCCGATGTTAAGGAGGAAATAATACTGAGATCACTACCGCTAAGACCGATTCGATGGAAGAAGGTGAGTGATGAAATAGCCGTCACTGTGTAACTCTTCCAATTACCTGCAACTTCATGCAAAGAAATAGCAACGCTTGTTTTTAACGCATTAAGCGCCTAATGGGGAATTCAACTGCTGAGAGTTTAAGGGAGTTACTCACCAAACTCAGCGACGTTTCTGTGTCTCTGTGATAACTCCCCCAGGACATGCTTGAAAACCAGAGGTAACTCAATGTATTTTTGATAAATAGAAACATGACCTTCTGGGGAAGGGTATATAATGGGTACTGGGCCTGGTGAGGTGGGTATAACGAGTTCTGGGCCTGGTGAGGTGGGTATAACGGGTACTGGGCCTGGGGAGGGGCGTATAGCAGGGTACTGGGCCTTGGGAGGGTTGTATAACTGGGTACTGAGCCTGGGGAGGGTTGTATAACTGGGTACTGGGCTTGGGGAGGTGGGTATAACGGGTATTTGCCCTGTGGAGGGCGGTATAATGTGGTATTGGGGAGGGGGTATAAGTGGCACAGGAGCTCTTGCGATACAGAGTATCACTGTCCCTGGTTACAAACACTTCATGTCTCCTGCAGATCAGGACACGCACGAAGGTGGTGCCCTTTGTGCCACCAGACGACGAGGCGGGCTACGAGGCGGACGACGAGGCATACGATAAAGCGGGCGTCAAGTGGTGCGAAGAGGTGGGCTACAAGGCGGCCGATGAGGCAGACGACGAAGCGGATGTCAAGTCTGGCGACGTGGTGGACGATGGCCTAGGAGAATACGAGAGGTGTGGACGGATCTGCTGCTTCACCTTTTTTAGGCGGAGGAGAAGACCCCGGGAGCAGGTAGCAGAATACGAGAGGTGCGGACAGATCTGCTGCTTCACCTTTTTTAGGCGGAGCAGCAGACCCCGGGAGCAGGTAGCAGAGGAGCCAGGGCGTAGATCCAGGGGTATTCTAGGGGCCCTGAGAAGTTGGTTTGACCGCAGGAGAGGCAGATAAGATCAGGAAGGCTGCGGGAGGGGCAGGTACTAGAGGGAGATTGGGATATTGGGCGTGAGAGGGTGAGAGAGAACAAGGAGCAGGGCCGGAGCACGGGTTTCATGCGCCCCAGGCGAAACTTAAAATTTGTGCCCCAGTTGTATAAAAAATAATAAGATAAATAAAATAATAAAATAAACAGTGGCGTAGCTATCGGGGCTGCAGGGGGTGCGACCGCACCCCAGCGCGACGCAAAATAAAAATAAAAGGGCGCCAAAATACTGGATAAAAAAAAGAATAATAATTTTTAAAAAAAGATAAATAAATTAGAAATAATAAGAGGAAAAAATAATAATGATTATTAATGCGCCCCTAGGACCTTTGCGCGCTAGGCGACCGCCTAATGGCCGGCCGGCCGGCCCTGCGAGGTATGCGGGAGGAAAAGGGGTGAATGGGATAGATATGTAGGGGGATGGGGGAGCAGGTGAGTTATACACAGGGGCACAAGGGCCCCATCACCCGCATCTCTATATACTGAGTGTGCCCCTGTGTATAACAACGCTGATCTGTGCTGCTCCATCTGATCTCACTGCGCAGTGATCCAGGGACCATCCGATCGCCATTTAATGGGGTCAGGAAGGAATTTTTTTCCCCCATTGCACAGCAGGGGTTATGTTTCGCCTTCCTCTGGATCACAGCAACAAACAGCCCTTTGTGCATGAATTATCAGTGAGATCTTTATACACCCTGCATTGGTCTTCACTCCTTTGCTGCCGGAGGGGCCTGCAGTGCATTGCTCTGCGTGTTACTATATCGCTCTGCAATGTGCTGCAGGCCCCTCCCAGCAAAGAGATTAATTATTTCAATAAAATACTCTCTTTAATCCAACCTATGTGTAGTGTCTTTTCTATCCGTTGTATCTATTGCTAACAGCTCAGTGATTCTTCCCCAGGTCGCTGCACTAGTGTCACACTGCCAAGCCGGGTGTGAGGGAGATTTATAGGGTCACATATACACTTCTGCCAAAACACGAGTGCAAACAGGGAGCCCCTCTGATCTCATATCTTTTATTACACAAAACGGTATCTAAAAAGGTAAAAAGAACATACATGGGATTCTGCTACAAATATCTCTCTAATTACAAACCAATTAGCAAATCATTCAGATTAGAGTCGAGCGAAAAGAAAGGGTTAAGTATCTCATGTACAGTATATGCAGTGCAGGCTGTTCTGCGCATTACATGCAGGGGGCAAAGGTTAGGAGATATAAGTAATGCTGATCTCAGAGTCTACCGGCTGACCGGCTGATCTGCTCTACTGGCTGACCGGCTGACCTGCTCTTCTGGCTGACCGGCTGACCGGCTCTACCGGCTGACCGGCTTCCCTTCTTCCAGCTAACTGACCTGAATTGTGGCCCCTGTATCTCCCAATTAAACGTTTTATTGGCATATTCTTGTTTGACTCGTTCTATACAGACATTTTCTATACATTCATTGTGGGATTTGATAACATCTGTAAGATCTCTCAGAACATCACATTCTGTACGTTTGTGCTGAATATTTTTCCATTCTCAATTTACTTAGGGGCCTTTGCAGAGAGCAGCGCTGGAAATAATTGGAATTGGTAATAAATTGTACCTGTAATGGCGTGATTTTATCTCCATATGCAGAAAGGTCAGAAAACTGCATTTAAAATCATGCTTGATTATGGAGAGTTTCAACCGGCGAGATGCGCGCTGGTGAAACATGTTTGAAAAAAAGAGCGGTTTTTTTTTTTCTTTTCACTCTCGCCGGTGAGCTCCAGTTTCCTGCCAACTTTTGTTGGCGGAGCTAATTGTAGAATTTCTCTCCATTTTAATGGCGCGAACAGCCCCTAGATGGCGATCATACCTTTCTGCATACGGCCCTTTTCAAAACTGGCGAGATTTTGGTTCTCGCCAGCCGTGCGGCGAGTTCTACTAAAAAAAAATAAAAAATGGCGCTTTTTACTCAACTCGCCATTTCCAACCTTATTATAGCCATATAGCGCTAAAAAACGCCGAAATTTCCGTTCGCGCTGCTCTCTGCATAGGCCCCTTAATATTAGTTTTTGGCTTCAATTATTTATATCGAGCCCAAAATACCTTTATACAGAATGCTGATCCCTTTATCCCACAAATGCTGCTTCATTAAAGCCCAGGGGTGGCACTTTGTGCATTCTCAAACTTTTAGGCAACATCCCTAATTTCCAAAAGTGGGATAAAATCTGTGCATATTTAAATGGTTAATTTTTCCATTGTGACAAAATATCAATTTTCTCACTCAGACTACAAAATCCCTCCCCAAATATATCCGTTTCACATAAAAGTGTGTGCGCTTCTCCTTCCGCCTAACTGGCACGTCGTCCTTACGGGCGCCACTCCGTGTAACTCCACGCTGCCCTCCAGTGGCAAAAGAAATAAGATACATTTACTACTGTATACTCGTCTGGCAGCTGCTCCCGTATAAGGTGGGTAACTCTGTATTAGGGGTCTAGGTAGAGTATATTTTATACTTATGTCGGATAGATGAGGAATTTATATTCCTAACGGGTTATTGTGAGAGGCCTTAGATCTTATCCTATATGCACGCAGCCCTCGCCTCTCTGACCTTGAACACATACTTCAATCTGATTTTTTGAGACTTGAAACTGGATTTCCCAAAACAAACTGATTTTAAACACTGACAAGACTGTAACAATGGTATTTGGGACCAGAGCTAAATTGCTAAAGCTACCAATGACAGAGCTTCAGATAAAAACCAGCTCTAATACCATCCTAGCCCCTGTTACTGGTTTGAAATATCTGGGCATATAGTTCAACTCCCATTTAACATTTGGGTTGCACATTGATACCCTGACATCCAAATCCTATGCCAAACTAGGTGTACTTTACAGGAACAAATCCTCCCTAAGGCCCTCATGCAGTAATCGCCTACAGCGATTCAGTAAGCCCAGAGAAGCTGGCGATTAGAGCGTTTTTTTTTTTGCCGGAAAATAAATAAATAAATAAAATCTGCAGATGCGCGGTGATAAGCCACTTTTCGGCACTGATTGCCAGTTTTTCAAACACGCTCAATTCTATAAGCCCTGATCAGCTTATTGCGGCTGATCGCCACTTTAAAATTGCTGTTTCTTCTCCAAATTGTCCAGCCACAAAAGTAGGCAAGAAGGTGGGGTGAAGCTGCGATGAAAATAAAATGCATGTATCCCGGAGCTGATATCCATTAATATCAGCATCAGAGACCCCCGGCATGAATCCCATGCATAAAAAATGCATTTACAGGCAACTTCATTACCGCCAAGGCAATGAAGGGGTTATACACCCGTGCCAGGCTTATTGTGGGTAGCGGGGGTGGGAGAAGGTGGTATTTGGCCCTGGCTGGGTGTTTAGGCCTTGCCAGGGGGTTGGGGGATGACTTAACCTCTTCTTTAACTTAGTGGTTAATACCGCTAAGGTAATGAAGGGGTTAACCCCTCCCACTACCCCCCCACCCGGTAGGCCTAAACACCCATCCTTGGGGCCAATACCCGGTTCACCCACCCCCGCTACCCACAATAAACACAAATACACATAACAGCCCCACTGGCCACCTCCTAGGTCCCTAATAAACCATTACAATATTCATAAAACCATTATTTTGTTTACACCCAGGATTATTACATGGGGTTAGGGCTATGTTATTCAGTGAGGGGTTGTATGTTTGTATTCGTAGGGACAGGCAAGGCCGGAGCCAGATGGGGTTCTCCTGCCTCTGTCCTCCCTGTCTCCTGACCCTTCCTGTAGCCGGACAAAGAAGAAGAAGCAGGCACACGGTCTTACTCAAAGGAGGTTTAATATGCCATAAAGTCCAACGTTTCGGCAGTCAAATACAGCCTTTCTCAAGGTGAAGGCTACCAAACACAAGAAAACAGTCACAATATATACCACCCCCCCTGATACTCACCCCTCCCGGCTCTGCCACATAACCAGGATGCTGACGCCCACCTGATGACGTCAGAGCTACCACATGGCGCCCCCTAGTGACGTCAGACGTCTAAATCCCTGGCAATACAGCATAGAGCTGTCTTGGAGGACTGCAGCCTCAGCCACACCTCTCCCCAGACTGAACACTCCCCCATGTGTGGCTGTGGCTGCAGTCCTCCAAGGCAGCTCTATGCTGTATTGCCAGGGATTTAGACCTAGACGTCTGACGTCACTAGGGGGCGCCATATGGTAGCTCTGACGTCATCAGGTGGGTGTCAGCATCCTGGTTCTGTGGCAGAGTGGGGTGGGGTTGCATCCCTTGTTTTTATGACTTTCTAATAAAGATAGATTTTTGCCAGACCTGCCTCTTCTCTGGATCATGGTGCGCTGCACTTTCTCTAGGGCAGGCCTGCACAACTCCAGTCCTCGAGGGCCGCACACAGGCCAGGTTTTTAGGATATCCCTACTTCAGCACAGCTGGCTCAATTAGTGGCTCAGTACGACTGCCTGAAACTTGGGGGGGTGGGTGGGAGACTGCCTGACACTTGGGTGGGTGACTGCCTGACACTTGGGTTGACTGCCTGACACGTGGGTGACTGACTGCCTGACACGTGGGTGGGTGACTGACTGACACGTGGGTGGGTGACTGACTGACATGTTAGACTGCCTGACACGTGGGTGGGTGGGTGACTGACTGCCTGACATATGGGTGGGTGACTGACTGACACGTGGGTGACTGACTGACACGTGGGTGAGTGGGTGAGTGGGTTGGTGTCTGTATACATTCTGTCACTGATACACACAGACACTGGGAGGGGGCAGTCACACACACACTGAGGGGGGGCAGTCACACACAAACACAGAATGGGAGGGGGGCAGACACACACACACACAGAGAATGGGAGGGGGCAGACACACACACACACAGACTTGGAGGGGGCACTTACACACACTGGGAGAGGGGCATCACACAGTGGCAGGGGGCAGACAGACACACACACAGACACACAGACTGGGAGGGGGCAGTCACACATACACACAGAATACAGAAAGGATGGGGGAGCACAGTTGTGGGAAACAGGCAGTGTAATGGGTCTAGTAATATAAAAATAGAGCGGTTATACCCTGAGCCAACGTAATAGCTCAGGTGGCAGATGACCAATTGAAAGGGCGAATATACATAGATGTGAATATGTGGGTGAGAAGGTAAAAAATTGTAATATATAACTTACACGGCCTTGTGTAAGCTCAGTCTCATCAAGGTTTCTTTGGGGATCCCGTGCTCTTGCAATAATCCTTTTTCTCTCCGCGATGTGAGTTCTTCTTCTTGTTGTATGTCCTTATTGCTTCGTAGTTCAGTGTTTCCACTCCAGGAGGATTTCCTCTCATATAAACAAAAGAGAGGATATGGTTAAGGCATATGTATATAGAGGCGTCAATGTGGGGGAGGATAGGGTATTGATGAACCACTAAAATGAAATTGTATGATCTAACACTCACACGGGCCAATGTGAGTGTGGTCCTATCTTGGTGTCTTGTTCCTGCCCTTTTAGGGATATTACCCAATTGGTAGCAGGTGGTGATGAAGGAGTGGGGACAATGATAAAAGATATAATATCACAATACTCACACGGGCCAGTGTGAGTACACACTCCTAGCGGTTTCTTTATACTTCTATTCCTGGTGTGACTGACGCTGAAGATAGCTTGTAACATAAACAAATGACACTAGGGTCTGGAGGCTAAAAACTAATTTTAATAAGAACAAGAAAATAAAACAAAATAAAACAAAATAAAACAGAAACCAAAGGCTTCTGTGGGGAAATAAAAGCAAAGGGGGGCAGTGCGGTGTATAGTGGTAGGGGATCTCGCCTTCCGCGTCCGGATGGGGAGCTACAACTGCACCTCTGCCTCCTCTGTGGTGTGCTGTGAAGTGTCCCAGAAGAAAAATAGAGCAACGCGTTTCGTCCGGAACTGGACTTCCTCAGGCTCTGTAGATAAGGACCGGCTGTTCCCCGTGTCTTTTATACATGGATCAGCCAATCCTGATCGCGGTGCGGTCTCATTACCGTTTCTCTGCTGCGACGGGAAGTCGCCATCTTTAAAAGTTGCGCGCGCATCCCATCCTCTGTTGGATCGCGCGTGTATGAAATTTAGTCTTCTAATAAAGTTTTCAGCATTGAAAAGTAGCGTGTGCAACCTGGCATAGGCAATGTTGCCGTACATCCTTATAATGGCCTTTTTGGTGTCCATGATTGAGTCTCAATAAAGTTCCTTGATTTTGAAGGGCTAAAGGTGCGCGCGCAGTCTTATGCCTGCTGCGCGTTTTTTAAAGTCTCTAATGATTCCCTTGTTGTGACCGGGTGTGAATTCCGACCTAATAAAGGTTAATAACATGCAGAAATGGCATGGAAGATATTGATTATGCCTCCGAGGGCTGCAAGTTAAAGGTGTATTCATTTTTATGTGCCAAATAAAATTTAGAAGGATATTGATCATGCCTCCAAGGGCTGCAAGTTAAAAGTGTATTCATTTTTATGTGTCAAATAAAATTGCATATATGTAAAGAAATTTGTGTCTTCTATTATTGATAAAGATAAAAATGACGCAATGAAAATTCAAAAAATTATCAAAAAAAAAATTATCAAAAGACATTGGCATGTGGTACAACAAGACCCCATTCTCAAAGACAATATCCCCAATGTCCCAAGAGTCATATTTAGAAAGGCCCCGTGCATTAAATCACAATTAGCACCTAGTGTCTTCAAAAAAGAGGAACCTAAAATTCAAACCTGGTTACCTCCAGTTAAAGGCTTTCACAGCTGCTTTAATTGCAAAGCATGCAAACAAGCAGCAAAGGGCAATAAAATAGAATTCATGTCTAATGTAACAAAAGAAACTTTCAAGATCAAGCAAAATCTAAACTGCCGCACAGATCATATTGTCTATCTATTGTCTTGCCCATGTGGACTCCAGTACGTGGGCCGCACCTCAAGACCCCTGCGAGTCCGCGTGCTGGAACACATGGGGAACATTAAAAGGCGGCTAATGACACACAGTGTTTCCAAGCACTATAGCGAATTCCATGAGGGCAACCCAAACCTTCTGACGTATAAGGGAATAGAGAGGGTTGACGTCAACTGGAGAGGTGGGGATAGGTTGCGTGAACTATGCCAACGAGAAACCTTCTGGATATACAAATTAAAGACACTAACACCCAGAGGACTCAACATTGATATAGATCTGGGGTCATTCATGTGAGCACCTAATACCCCAGACTATGGCCCATCAACTCTACCCATGGACATTATATATGTTTAACATAGGGCAATTACTAACCTGCTTCTTCTCTTCTAACCACAGATACATCCTGCCAAGGCTCTGCATTTTTCTCCATCACTAATATTGGACTTGTTTATTCACGTTCACTTATTAGGATTACTTTTTTGGTTCGTACACTTTATCTCTGATTTCATTGCATTTGTAATTCCATACAGAGATCATTTTTTACTCATTATTCGCTTATAACTTTAAGACACTATATATTTTTTAGACACTTTAATTTATAAATTCTTTACACTTATTATTTTACGTTATCTTTCACAAATCATTTGTTGAATACATTATCACCTTCACCTGCCCTTTTTGGCAGTGTTATTACACTTCATTAGACTACACATAGGGCACTAAAATTCAATTGCTATTTTCACCTTCTTAGGATAATAAGTCAGTATGATATTCACATTTTCACTTTAACATTATTTATCTATCACCTTAATTATCTTCACTAACAACCATTAAGTTTTTAAATTACCTTTTCACTGACAACACTATTCATTTGTATCATGTTTAAATTAACACAAGACTAGACCATTTCTATCATCACTTTTTATTGGAATAATCTAGCAATACAGTATAATACACATTTTACCATTTCATTTTTATCTTTATCAATAATAGAAGACACAAATTTCTTTACATATATGCAATTTTATTTGACACATAAAAATGAATACACTTTTAACTTGCAGCCCTTGGAGGCATGATCAATATCCTTCTAAATTTTATTTGGCACATAAAAATGAATACACCTTTAACTTGCAGCCCTCGGAGGCATAATCAATATCTTCCATGCCATTTCTGCATGTTATTAACCTTTATTAGGTCGGAATTCACACCCGGTCACAACAAGGGAATCATTAGAGACTTTAAAAAACGCGCAGCAGGCATAAGACTGCGCGCGCACCTTTAGCCCTTCAAAATCAAGGAACTTTATTGAGACTCAATCATGGACACCAAAAAGGCCATTATAAGGATGTACGGCAACATTGCCTATGCCAGGTTGCACACGCTACTTTTCAATGCTGAAAACTTTATTAGAAGACTAAATTTCATACACGCGCGATCCAACAGAGGATGGGATGCGCGCGCAACTTTTAAAGATGGCGACGTCCCGTCGCAGCAGAGAAACGGTAATGAGACCGCACCGCGATCAGGATTGGCTGATCCATGTATAAAAGACACGGGGAACAGCCGGTCCTTATCTACAGAGCCTGAGGAAGTCCAGTTCCGGACGAAACGCGTTGCTCTTTTTTTCTTCTGGGACACTTCACAGCACACCACAGAGGAGGCAGAGGTGCAGTTGTAGCTCCCCATCCGGACGCGGAAGGCGAGATCCCCTACCACTATACACCGCACTGCCCCCCTTTGCTTTTATTTCCCCACAGAAGCCTTTGGTTTCTGTTTTATTTTGTTTTATTTTGTTTTATTTTCTTGTTCTTATTAAAATTAGTTTTTAGCCTCCAGACCCTAGTGTCATTTGTTTATGTTACAAGCTATCTTCAGCGTCAGTCACACCAGGAATAGAAGTATAAAGAAACCGCTAGGAGTGTGTACTCACACTGGCCCGTGTGAGTATTGTGATATTATATCTTTTATCATTGTCCCCACTCCTTCATCACCACCTGCTACCAATTGGGTAATATCCCTAAAAGGGCAGGAACAAGACACCAAGATAGGACCACACTCACATTGGCCCGTGTGAGTGTTAGATCATACAATTTCATTTTAGTGGTTCATCAATACCCTATCCTCCCCCACATTGACGCCTCTATATACATATGCCTTAACCATATCCTCTCTTTTGTTTATATGAGAGGAAATCCTCCTGGAGTGGAAACACTGAACTACGAAGCAATAAGGACATACAACAAGAAGAAGAACTCACATCGCGGAGAGAAAAAGGATTATTGCAAGAGCACGGGATCCCCAAAGAAACCTTGATGAGACTGAGCTTACACAAGGCCGTGTAAGTTATATATTACAATTTTTTACCTTCTCACCCACATATTCACATCTATGTATATTCGCCCTTTCAATTGGTCATCTGCCACCTGAGCTATTACGTTGGCTCAGGGTATAACCGCTCTATTTTTATATTACTAGACCCATTACACTGCCTGTTTCCCACAACTGTGCTCCCCCATCCTTTCTGTATTCATTGCTTACAAGGGTCCTGGATAGATCCTGCTGGGGTTCCGAGTCACAGGAGGACATCACTTGAAAATCACACTCAGGCAGTATCATACTCCGCTTTTTTATATTTCAGCTTATCTGACCTAGCTCTACAGAGATAGCGCCCGGGTACCTCCTCTAACACATACACACAGACTGGGAGGGGGGCAGTCAAACATACACTGGGAGGGGGGCAGTCACACACACACAGACTGGGAGAGGGGCAGTCACACACACACAGACTGGGAGGGGGAGGGCAGTCACACACGCACAGACTGGGAGGGGGGGCAGTCACACACACATAGACTGGGAGGGGGGGCAGTCACACACACACAGACTGGGAGGGGGGTAGTCACACACACACTGGGAGGGGGGCAGTCACACACACACTGGGAGGGAGGGGCAGTCACACACACACAGACTGGGAGGGGGCAGTCACACACACACACCCACACTGGGTGGGGGGCAGTCACACACCCACACTGGGTGGGGGGGCAGTCACACACACACTGGGAGGGGAGGCAGTCACACACACTGGGGGGGGGGCAGTCACACACACACTGGGAGGGGGGCAGTCACACACACTGGGAGGGGGGGCAGTCACACACACACTGGGAGGGGGCAGTCACACACACACTGGGAGGGGGGGCAGTCACACACACACTGGGAGGGGGGCAGTCACACACACTGGGAGGTGGGGCAGTCTTTCTCCATACGTTCCAAACCTCTCTTACTTTCCTCTAACTGGAATCCAGACATCACACTTTTTTCATACCCGTCCCTTGCCTCTTTCACATCCCAATATCTCCGCCCAAATCCCCTCGCAAGTTGATTGTGCAAAACCTCTTCCTTTGTAAGCCCTACTTCATCCTTTCCCGTTGAACATGCCATATGGGTTTTTAAGTTCTTCACCTCCTCTGATCATTTCACAGTACCGTTTCAAAAAAGTCACAATCTCCTCTTTCCTTGCATACGGATTGTACATGTGAAGTACAAGTGGTCTCTCCTCCAGCATAAAACTTGGAATTACCTTGATGCCATGTAAGATCGGGTCACCAGACTTCTCCTTGCACTTTTCAAAAGTGCACCAAACATCCGCTTCTTGATGACAGGTCAGGTCATAAATCCCCTGTGCAGGGAAATCCTGAAGGCAGAAGATCCTCTCAGTGTCCAGACCGATCAATTGCTTCAGCACCTTCTCCACTATCCACAGCAGGTTCACTCGACTTCTCTCGGTCTCCTCGATCAGGAACCGAATGGAATTGCGCATTCCAGCTTGTGACGTCATCTCTGCTCTCTCAAGCTCAGGTGCGGCACCCCAAAAGCAGCAAGGGACTTTAGCCAGTAAAGGCGATGTCCCAGGGCAAAGGTGCCGGCCCCTCACTTCCGCATCCGCTCGCTCAGAACCGCTCGCTCAGGATCACTCCTCTTAGCTCGAGATGGCGTGCCCCCCCAAAAGCAGCAGGAGTCTTTAGTCCCCGAAGGGACGATGACTCAAGGCCAAGGGGACACAGGCTCAGCTACACAGCTGTTTCGACCTTAATGGGTCTCATCAGTGTGGGGTTGGTCTTAATGGCAAAGCAGGTTTGAGACTAGACTAGGTAATCACCACTACTATTAAGGTTATGGTGGGTAAAAAAGTGACAAAAACCCTCCACAGTAAAGCATAAAGCAACTGTAAATATTACTGTATGTTCATTTGCATGTAAAGGTAATCCCAAGTTTTATGCTGGAGGAGAGACCACTTGTACTTCACATGTACACTCCGTATGCAAGGAAAGAGGAGATTGTGTGTTTTTTGAAACGGTATTGTGAAATGATTAGAGGAGGTGAAGAACTAAAAAATCCGTATGGCATGTTCAACGGGAAGAGACGTTTCTGGGTACGGTTCAGACGGGATCCATCATGTGTGGGAGGAGTTACACACCCACCGGCCATGTTCAATAGTAGAGGAGACAGAGGATTTTTGTTTTACCCGGGACAGCCTCTATATTGCAGGCATTGCCACACTTATGGACATACAAAGGAGGGTTGCACGAAAACGGGAATTGTGTGCCGTAATTGCGGGGAAGAGGGACATACTGCAGCCAACTGTGGTGTCCCTAAGAGATGCCATCTTTGCGGAGAGGAAGGACACTTGGCACGGCAGTGCACTAAAAGGACATATGCCCAGACAGCTAAAGGGGACAGTGTGCTAGAAGAAGAGGAAGAGACAGTTGAGGGTCAGGGAATTTTTGAGATGGAGAGTTCCCAAGAGGGAGGGCTTGATCCGGCTATAACAGCAATGTATGAGGAGGATTTAAGAAGAGAAGAAAGGGTAGAAAGTGGCCCAATAGAGGGTTTGGCGGGTTCTATAAGTGATATCGTGGAGAAAAAAGAGGAAGATTTCTTCCTGGACTCATTGGCCCAGAAACTGGAGGTGGGGGGAGGGGAGGAGACGGGAACAGTGCATCAGAAAGATGCGGGGGAGGGGGAAATACGGTCATTGAGTGTGGTGGAACCTAGCTGGGCAGAAAGTATGGAGTTTCAAGATGCACAGAGGGGGAGGGAAGGTCCCCAAGATGTCTTGGAGGAGGAAATGGAAATAGGAGGGAAAAAAGCTCAAAAGCGTAAAAATCTGCAAGGGATAGAAACAAAGGAAGATAAGGATAGCCAGAGTAAAGGGGAGCCTAGAGAGGAAGGTGTAGAGGGTAAAGTTGTAAAAGTATCAGGGAAAGTAACCCTAAAAGTGAAGATGGAACATTTTGAAGACGCAGTGGGAGATGTTCTGTTTTGGGTTGGTATTTTTCGGAAGCAGCATGGGGGGAGTAGTGAGGAACAGATAATAGAAAGATTAGAAAAACTGATGTACCAAAGAAAACAGCTGACAAAAGAGCAGTATGAAGAATTAAAAAAGGAGCATGTACAGTGGGTTAAAATAAAAGAGGCTAGGGGAGAGGTGAGAGAGAAGGAGAGAAGTGAGGGCAATAGCTCGTCCTCACAAAGCCAGATAAGCGTGGAGGGAACTAAAATACAGAGAAGTGTAAGTGCAGTAAGTGGGAATGAAAGTGATGGAAAGGCAGGCCAACAGAGTGGGGGTGAAGGGGGAGAGATTAGGGAAAGTAAAGGTGGAAAAGGAGAAAAGGCAGGCCTTAGTGGAAGAACAAAAGTAAGTTATGAAAGCGAGAGAGAAAGGAAGGCGAGGGAGTGGCATGTAAAAGAGGTGATAAATAATATAAATAAAGAGGCAGGTGACTTAGGGTTAAATGTTTCAAAAACGGAATGGCTGAAAGTACAGTTCCCAAAAGCAGAGGTGTCTAAAGAGGAAGTAAGAAAATTAGGAATACAATGTAGTACGTATCATATCCGTGAGGCGTTAGAGAAATTGCTGGGACACGTGAAGTAATTAGATGCAATGTTAAATGTCCTGTGGAAAGTACGAAAAGTCGCGTGTAGAAATGGGAAGTAACCATATTTTTTTGCATTGAGTGTGTTTGGTAGTAGATGCACAGATGATGCCTTGGAATGTGTTGTTTTGTTTGGCTTTTTAGAATGGTTTTGTGCCTTTGGGTTGGTTTTTGTCTTGGCAATATAAGGATTGTATAGTGATGTTTTCGGTTTATTATTTTCTGTAAAATGATACTAAATGGTTGTTAATATGTGAACCGTAAAAAAAAAAAAAAAAATGTCTGTGAGTGGGTTTAATGGCTTTGCATCTCATCCCAGCCTCTGTCTAAAAGCTGTGTTTAAAACAGCATGCATTGGCTTGAGGATTGGCTTGTGTAATACGAGCTTGAGACAAAAGGTGGCACTGAGTGCTCATTTGCATGTCATTTCCCAGAATCCCTTGCTGCAGTGGAAGCGCTGTATGCTGGGTGACAATGGGGAAAGACAGGGTTGCAGACCTGTCTAAGACATGCAAATGAACATACAGTAATATTTACAGTTGCTATATATATATACATATATGTACCCCTCAGTTTTATACAGTCATGGTGTTCATCATGTGTGGGACGCAGAGCCCAGAACCTAATGTCATGTTAGCATCAGAAAGTCACAGTAATAACTCAGCACTCACCCATGTAACACCTTCTCTGGTAGCTCTCTGTCTGTGTCTCTATCTACCTTTCTGTCTCCTGCATGACCAGGGAGGCTGCGAGGGACCCCCTCCCCCTCCGAACCGGTACCCACATATAACAGACGAGTAATGACAGACTCAGTTTGGAGGTATAAAAGGCCGCGGCTTTGTTTATTAACAATCATAATACTGGAGTAAGCGCTAGTCCAAGCCAGAGTGGGGTCAGGGGGTCAGCCAGGCCTTGGCCTTCTGCCCCCGTACCCGGCCGACCCCTAAAGAGCCGGCCGTTGTCGCGAGTGGGTTCCCGGGTGTCACGTTAGCTTGACCCCGCCCAATCGCTCCTACCCCCGGGCGACGCCCGCCCCGAGCCCATCTGGCAAGGACAAGCACTTACCCCCGAACTGCCGCCGCGACAGTGGCAAAATGACCAACTGGAGCCTCCTGAAGGAACTTCAGTCCTTTGTTTCTCGGGAGGTCTTCGGACACTGCCCTGTAAAATATGATGGTACATGTTACAGCTTACAGGTAGTACAGACAGCTTATCACCAAGGGAATTGAAAATACTCCACGGAGTGGCCGGGTGCAAGCGTCTGCCCCCGACTGTCTTGCTAATGGGGTGGGTGGGTGGGAACTTCGCAGCAGACCGGGAGCAGAATGGAAGATTCAGCTCCCGGCTGCCTCTTTTGTACTGCCCTAGGCCTGTCCCCCCCCCCCCCCCAGGGGGGGGCCGCGACGTCGGCCCAGAGATCCCAGCGAGGTGAGGGGGGAGGGGGGCTTGCCCCCTTGTCATGGGCGTCCCTCGCCTAATTGGCTGGAGGGATTGCTTGACCAGGGAGGCTGCGAGGGACCCCCTCCCACTTGGAAATGGTACCCACATATAACAGACAAGTAATGACAGACTCAGTTTGGAGGTATAAAAGGCCGCGGCTTTGTTTATTAACAATCATAATACTGGAGTAAGCGCTAGTCCAAGCCAGAGTGGGGTCAGAGGGTCAGCCAGGCCTTGGCCTGCTGCCCCCGTACCCGGCCGACCCCTAAAGAGCCGGCCGTTGTCGCGAGTGGGTTCCCGGGTGTCACGTTAGCTTGACCCCGCCCAATCGCTCCTACCCCCGGGCGACGCCCGCCCCGAGCCCATCTGGCAAGGACAAGCACTTACCCCCGAACTGCCGCCACTCACGGCTCTATTTAAACCTCCTTAAATTAGACCGTGCCGCCAACCCCGCAAGGACCCTCTCCAGCCCCTCCTGCAAATCGTTATTGAACAAGTCCGCCCCTATCTCGGATAAGTGTGTGCCGTCGGCCCGGAACAGGCCGGTTGACTTGTAGTCAAACTCGTGATGGGTGATCTGCCATCCCCCACACTGCATCACAAACTTCCCCACCATCTTGTTCAGTTTGACCCGCGGTCGGTCGATGGCCCCTCCACACTCTCCTGCACAATATGTCCGACCAAACGATCTGTACTTCTGGCCAACTGGTGAGTATGAGGGCCAGGTCGTGTTTTATTGAATTAACCAGCTTGAAGTAGCGTCGAGCGGCCAGGTCGTTGCCCCCGACGTGGAGGAGCAAGATCTGCGGCGCCCTCCTATCCCTGCCCATCACCATTAGCCGCGGGAGCAACTGAGCCCACCGCAGCCCCCAACCTCCCCCCCATACCACATTTGCCTCCTCCGTTCGCAACCCGAGGTTAGCCCCGCATGGGCGTTTGACAGCCCGCTTCTCTGCCCAGTGTATAAGCGAGTCTCCGATTATCCAAGTGGGTGCGGCGTCTGTGAAGGTATAAAGAGGATGAGGGGGTTTATCCAAGCACGCTAAATCCCAGATAATGCGGGCCTGATATAGGACCGGTATCTGTTAGACTTCCATCGCCCTATCTTTTGTATCGCAGCTACTGACAGCCCCGCGCGTGATGCCTCCGTTGCCGCCCCAATCCGGAACGAATGTGTCCCGTATTGTGCCTCTTCGAGGCCCTGGTGTCTTAGGCACATGCGGAAAACCCGCATGTACTGGAATCTAGATAACGGTACCCCGTCTGCGTGAAGGAGCAGGGGACCCTGACCGTCTGGCCTGCATGCCAAGTATTCCCTGAGCGTGCTCACTGGGCAAAATTTAGTCCCTGGTAGCCCTAGCAAAGATATCCACGCTCCCCTCCCCCGCTGGTCTGTTTTTGACCTTTTCACGTGTAGTTTGACCCACCCTTCCCCTAAGACTATGTCCTCAAACTGCATCCCTCCCTCGCCCTTGCGCGACGCGCACACCAACTCCCCAGCTCGCAGTGCTGCGAAGAAAGCCAATGCAAACGTCAGCCGGAAAAGTTTCGCCTCGAACCCCGATAGGCACACTCTGTCTGTGGCCTGCATTAAACCTTCTAATATCGCTGGTGTCACTGGCCGTCTGCTGTCATTTGTCGCCGTCCCCTTTGTTAACCCCGCTAGGACCCTTTTGATGATAAATGCCTTCGTTGGGTCCCCCTTGCCCTCTAGCTGCAAAAAGAAGGAGACCCCTGTCACTTTTTTCCCTATGGATCCTCCCGCTAAACCCCTTGCCCTTAAGTTTAGGACAAATGATAGCAAGGTCCCGAATCCCAATACGTCGAGACCCAATTCCCCTGCCAGACTTAGATAATCGCGCCACGCTGCCGAATAGGCCCGCCACGTACCCGGAGCCAGCGATGATCGTACCAACGAGGTCACTGGGTCGTCGCCAGCACCCAAAGGTCTGCAGGGCATGGACTGCCGATTAGGTCTGCCCCGGGGGCCAGTCTCCGAAACAGCGCCATCTGTAACCGGGATAAGGCATCAGCAATGTTATTCGCCACCTCCGGGACATGTCGAGCCTTGAACGCTATGTTCAATTGCAAGCATGCCAGTACGAAACAGCGCAGAAGGGACAGCACCGGCGGGGAGCGTGAGCCGAAATTGTTCACGGCTTCAACTACACCCATGTTGTCTGTCCAAAAAATTACTTGCTTATTTGCGAATAAGTGACCCCACAGGCGCACTGCGACGAGCAAGGGAAATAGTTCCAAGAATGCCAAGTTCTTAATGAGCGGCGTCCCCCGCCAGTGGGGAGGCCACCGCTCCGCGCACCATGCCCCACCGAAGTAGGCCCCAAAACCGACTGACCCTGAGGCGTCTGTAAACAACTGCAACTCTGTGTTGTTGGATGGGGGACCTCGCCACAAGGTTCTGCCGTTATAATCCTTTAAAAAACGCAGCCACACCGTCAAGTCCTTTCGGATTTCGGTGGTGAGGCGGATGAAGTGGTTGGGTCGTCTCACCCCGACCGTTGCTGCGGAGAGGCGCCTGGCGAAAACCCTCCCAGCCGGCATTACGCGCGCAGCAAATACTAAGTGGCCTAGCAGCGCCTGGAAGTGCCTCAATGATGTTTTCTTGAGAGCTATGAATTCGCGGAGAAGCCTGCTTAGGGCGACCAGCTTCTCCGGAGGGAGCCTGTACTCCATCGCCTCAGAGTCGATTTCTATGCCCAAAAAGGTAAGAGTGGTTGTTGGCCGCACCGTCTTCTCGTCGGTCAAAGGAACGCCGAATTCACGCGGCAGGGCTGAAAATTCGAACAGCCACCTAGCGCATAAGTCCGAACCCCTGGGGCCAACAAAAAGGAAGTCGTCCAAGTAGTGCATGACCCCCGCTGCCTGCACCCTCTTCCGGGCCACCCATTCTAGGAAGGTGCTAAATGTCTCGAAATAAAAACAAGAAAGCGCACATCCCATTGGTAAGCATAAGTCTATGTAGTACTGACCTTCGAGCATGCAGCCTAGCAAATGAAAGCACTCGGGGTGGACTGGCAAGTGTCTGAAGGCCGATTTGATGTCAGCTTTTGACATTAGAGCCCCTTCTCCCATCCTTTCCACCAGCGCTGCGGCTTGATCGAAGTTCGCGTAAGACACCGAACACAACTCCCTGTCAATGCCGTCGTTTACCGACGACCCCTCGGGGAAGGATAGGTGTTGTATCAACCTATACTCCCCAGCCTCTTTTTTTGGGGACCACTCCCAATGGGGAAATCCTGAGATTAGGCAAGGGAGGGGACTCGAAGGGGCCAGCCATCCTTCCCAATTGGACTTCCTTCCAGACCTTTTCCCTAGCTACGTCACCGTGTGTCCTGACCGATTTCAAGTTTCGACTAAACTCAGATCCCGCTTGATATTCAAACGGGATCCTAAACCCCTCCTTAAACCCAGCTAGGAGTAGCTGGGCCGCTTCCCTATTGGGATACCTTGCTAGCCACGGTGCCAAATTGGCGACGATTATTGGTGTCGCTGCCCTCGCGTCCAAACGTCCGCCCTGCGCCCCTCCCCCTGCGACCGCCCTTCTTAAAACACTTTGCCTGGGCGTGGCGGTCGCCGCAAAAGGAGCAGATGTGTTGGAAACGGCAGTTGTCGTACGTGCAGTTGGACTGGTTAAACGGCCAACAGACGCCCGAGTTGGTGTGCAGCGACTGGCTAGTCCCTGGTACGTTATTCCGCCATGCCCCCCTACCTCCGGTGCCGCACCCTCGAAAGGAATCTGCCCCGCCCCCAGACACAAACTGCAGATACAGGTTGACAT
>NW_027455179.1:0-7500 GCF_040206685.1 Ascaphus truei
GGCGAGCAGGATATTCAGATTGGGATGTCTTTGTTTTACTAGACACCACGGAGCCAGGGAAAGAGAAAACGGCTCTGGATGTCAGAACTGATAAGCAAGGTTTCTATTGGCAAGTTTTGAATTTATCCCTCCTATGAGTGAATGCGTAATTTTTTCAATCCCTGCTTTAATTGGCTATTACTCTCCTCAATGATTTAGATAGGATTTCAGCCTATATAAGAGCGTGCTGTAAAAGCATCTCTCTCTCTCTTGTTCCTGGTGGAGGTCTGAAGACAAGCAGCCTCTGGCAGGCCTCTCCCTTCTGATGCTTCTGTGAAAGAGCTATTCACACCTGGAAGCATGGGGAGGCCTAGCCAGCAGGCTGGATTTCGGTCCAGGAGCCCAAGGTCCTATCAAGGTAAGCCTTTCCTGAACAGGCGCCTTGCAACTAGGAAAGGGTAGATCTCTTCCCCAGACCCCCGTAAGTGTGTATATTCTCTGTTTCTTGTATTTCTGTGTGTTTCCGAGGTCTTGTCCGAATAAACCGCAATTTATTTAACTGCCTGTTTTGCCTTGTGACTGATCCCTTAAATATAAATGTGAATTGGGCCTGGTCTCCCGTGACAGGCTTATTTTCTGGTGGCAGCGGTGGGAAATAAGCCTGTCACGGGAGACCAGGCCCAATTCACATTTATATTTAAGGGATCAGTCACAAGGCAAAACAGGCAGTAAAATAAATTGCGGTTTATTCGGACAAGACCTCGGAAACACACAGAAATACAAGAAACAGAGAATATACACACTTACGGGGGTCTGGGGAAGAGATCTACCCTTTCCTAGTTGCAAGGCGCCTGTTCAGGAAAGGCTTACCTTGATAGGACCTTGGGCTCCTGGACCGAAATCCAGCCTGCTGGCTAGGCCTCCCTATGCTTCCAGGTGTGAATAGCTCTTTCACAGAAGCATCAGAAGGGAGAGGCCTGCCAGAGGCTGCTTGTCTTCAGACCTCCACCAGGAACAAGAGAGAGAGAGCTGCTTTTACAGCACGCTCTTATATAGGCTGAAATCCTATCTAAATCATTGAGGAGAGTAATAGCCAATTAACGCAGGGATTGAAATTACGCATTCCCTGATAGGAGGGATAAATTCAAAACTTGCCAATAGAAACCTTGCTTATCAGTTCTGACATCCAGAGCCGTTTTCTCTTTCCCTGGCTCCGTGGTGTCCTAGTAAAACAAAGACATCCCAATCTGAATATCCTGCTCGCCAAATGGTTTCCCCCCTCTGCCATTCCTCTCCTCTTTGAACTATGGAATCTATGCAAACTAGCCAGCATATTACCCATATGCCTGTGCTTTCTGTATAGAACCTTATAGTAAACATTAAAACACAATTTAAAGTACACTTCCTTACAGAATATACTCTGGGGAACCTTATACTTATAAGGGAAATAAATTGGGGAGATTTGGGCTTTGAATCCCTATCTGAACTGGGGCATGGAAATGCTAATCCACATGTAATTCACATGCTAATTCACACTGCCTTTTGTCACCAACCTGGGTTTAAATCACAGGACAAACACAATGCATTGGAGTTTTAAAACACAGAGAACCAACATTTGGACACAAGAGCTGACACTCTCAGCCCATACCATATGGGCTCCCCCTTTATTAAGGAAGGCCGACACAGCCTATCGTCACATACACCTACAAACAATGCAGATCCTATCAGATACTTAATTTGGTAGACTGGTCGTCGCCCCTGATTTAATTATGGGGCTACAGAAATAAGACCCTCAGAGTCCCAGTACACATGGGCTAATTAGCTGGGGGGCATGGGTTAATCTGTGTCTCCACGTTAGGGATTGGATACAGATAATTGTTCACCAATAGTCTGTATTCAATGTTAAGAATAGGGTTACACTGGTATATAAACTGTGTCAACCCTACAGTTTTTAGTTCTTCTTCTGATTCCACCTGGAATGTCACCGGATTGCTGGAGAATTGCTAGCTGATACTTCTCCATCCCCCAACCCTAAGTAAGTGTTACCTTCTTGTCTGTTAATTGTACTATATTGCTGTGTTCACCTATTTAAGGAATAAATTATATTTTATTATATCTAAGCCTCGTTCAGTTCAACCCAGATATTTGGTGTTCCTTATATCTTGTCATAAGTTACCGTGAAAGGAGGGAGAGAAGGGGTGGAGGGAGGGAGAGAAGGGGTGGGGGGGAGGGAGAGAAGGGGTGGGGGGGAGGGAGAGAAGGGGTGGGCGGGGAGGGAGAGAAGGGGTGGGGGGGAGGGAGGGATGGAGAGAAGGGGGGGGAGGGATGGAGAGAAGGGGTGGAGGGAGGGAGAGAAGGGGGGGGAGGGATGGAGAGAAGGGGTGGAGGGAGGGAGAGAAGGGGGGGGAGGGATGGAGAGCCATGTAAAGAGAGTGTACCTGGAGGCCAGAGTACGTAGAGGGACCCCGAGACTGACAGGAACTTGGGACCCGAGACCTGCAGGAGAGACATTGCATTGAGAGCCCCACTCTGTCACAGTGTCACCCCCCACTCCGTCACACTGTCTCCCCCCGCACTCTGTCACATTGTCACCACCCCCCCCCCCAATCCCCGGCTGTGCTCACCTGGCAGCAGCGGCTCCCTTTGATTGGCTGCAGCTGGGCTAAGGATCTGCCCCTCCCTCAGGTAATGCTTTATCACGATGCTGAGACGTGACTGGTTGAGCGTTTCCATGACGACGGCGCGGACAGCTCGGTAATTTGCATAAAGGTGAAAAGAGGTCAGGAGGACGAAGAGGAGGTGAGTGAGCCTGAGAGCGCGAGAGAGAGCGTCAGTGAGCCTGAGAGCGCGAGAGAGAGCGTCAGTGAGCCTGGGAGCGCGAGAGAGAGCGTCAGTGAGCCTGAGAGCGTGAGAGAGAGTGTCAGTGAGCCTGAGAGCGCGAGAGAGAGCGTCAGTGAGCCTGGGAGCGCGAGAGAGAGCGTCAGTGAGCCTGGGAGCGCGAGAGAGAGCGTCAGTGAGCCTGGGAGCGCGAGAGAGAGCGTCAGTGAGCCTGAGAGCGCGAGAGAGAGCGTCAGTGAGCCTGAGAGCGCGAGAGAGAGCGTGAGTGAGCATGGGAGCGCAAGAGAGAGCGTCAGTGAGCGTGGGAGCGCGAGAGAGAGCGTCAGTGAGCCTGGGAGCACGAGAGAGAGCGTCAGTGAGCCTGGGAGCGCGAGAGAGAGCGTCAGTGAGCCTGGGAGCGCGAGAGAGAGCGTCAGTGAGCCTGGGAGCGCGAGAGAGAGCGTCAGTGAGCCTGGGAGCGCGAGACAGAGCGTCAGTGAGCCTGGGAGCGCGAGAGAGAGCCTCAGTGAGCCTGAGAGCGCGAGAGAGAGCCTCAGTGAGCCTGAGAGCGCGAGAGAGAGCGTCAGTGAGCCTGAGCGCGAGAGAGAGCCTCAGTGAGCCTGAGAGCGCGAGAGAGAGCCTCAGTGAGCCTGAGAGCGCGAGAGAGAGCGTCAGTGAGCCTGGGAGCGTGAGAGAGAGCGTCAGTGAGCCTGAGAGCGTGAGAGAGAGTGTCAGTGAGCCTGAGAGCGCGAGAGAGAGCGTCAGTGAGCCTGGGAGCGCGAGAGAGAGCGTCAGTGAGCCTGGGAGCGCGAGAGAGAGCGTCAGTGAGCCTGGGAGCGCGAGAGAGAGCGTCAGTGAGCCTGAGAGCGCGAGAGAGAGCGTCAGTGAGCCTGAGAGCGCGAGAGAGAGCGTGAGTGAGCATGGGAGCGCGAGAGAGAGCTTCAGTGAGCCTGGGAGCGCGAGAGAGAGCGTCAGTGAGCCTGGGAGCGCGAGAGAGAGCGTCAGTGAGCCTGGGAGCACGAGAGAGAGCGTCAGTGAGCCTGGGAGCGCGAGAGAGAGCGTCAGTGAGCCTGGGAGCGCGAGAGAGAGCGTCAGTGAGCCTGGGAGCGCGAGAGAGAGCGTCAGTGAGCCTGGGAGCGCGAGAGAGAGCGTCAGTGAGCCTGAGAGCGCGAGAGAGAGCGTCAGTGAGCCTGAGCGCGAGAGAGAGCCTCAGTGAGCCTGAGAGCGCGAGAGAGAGCCTCAGTGAGCCTGAGAGCGCGAGAGAGAGCGTCAGTGAGCCTGAGAGCGCGAGAGAGAGCGTCAGTGAGCCTGAGAGCGTGAGAGAGAGCGTCAGTGAGCCTGAGAGCGTGAGAGAGAGTGTCAGTGAGCCTGAGAGCGCGAGAGAGAGCGTCAGTGAGCCTGGGAGCGCGAGAGAGAGCGTCAGTGAGCCTGGGAGCGCGAGAGAGAGCGTCAGTGAGCCTGGGAGCGCGAGAGAGAGCGTCAGTGAGCCTGAGAGCGCGAGAGAGAGCGTCAGTGAGCCTGAGAGCGCGAGAGAGAGCGTGAGTGAGCATGGGAGCGCGAGAGAGAGCGTCAGTGAGCGTGGGAGCGCGAGAGAGAGCTTCAGTGAGCCTGGGAGCGCGAGAGAGAGCGTCAGTGAGCCTGGGAGCACGAGAGAGAGCGTCAGTGAGCCTGGAGCGCGAGAGAGAGCGTCAGTGAGCCTGGGAGCGCGAGACAGAGCGTCAGTGAGCCTGGGAGCGCGAGAGAGAGCGTCAGTGAGCCTGAGAGCGCGAGAGAGAGCCTCAGTGAGCCTGAGAGCGCGAGAGAGAGCGTCAGTGAGCCTGAGCGCGAGAGAGAGCCTCAGTGAGCCTGAGAGCGTGAGAGAGAGCCTCAGTGAGCCTGAGAGCGCGAGAGAGAGCGTCAGTGAGCCTGAGAGCGTGAGAGAGCGTCAGTGAGCCTGAGAGCGCGAGAGAGAGCGTCAGTGAGCCTGAGAGCGCGAGAGAGAGCGTCAGTGAGCCTGAGAGCGCGAGAGAGAGCGTCAGTGAGCCTGAAAGCGCGAGAGAGAGCGTCAGTGAGCCTGAGAGCGCGAGAGAGAGCATCAGTGAGCCTGAGAGCGCGAGAGAGAGCGTCAGTGAGCCTGAGAGCGCGAGAGAGCGCGTTAGTGAGCCTGAGAGCGTGAGAGAGCGTCAGTGAGCCTGAGAGCATGAGAGAGCATCAGAGAGCCTGAGAGCATCAGTGAGCCTGAGAGCGCGTCAGTGAGCCTGAGAGCACGAGAGCGCGCGTCAGTGAGCCTGAGAGCGCGTCAGTGAGCCTGAGAGCGCAAGAGAGCATCACCGAGCCCGAGAGCGTGCAGAGAGATCGTCACCGAGCCCGAGAGCGCGCAAGAGAGCATCAACGAGCCCAAGAGCGTGCGAGTGACAGCGTTACCGAGCCCGAGAGCATGCGAGAGACAGTCACCGAGCCCGAGAGCGCGTGTCAGCGAGACCGAGTGCGCGTCACCGAGCCCGAGAGCAAGTGAAAGAGGGTGTCAGAAAGACCAAAAGAGCGCGTCAGCGAGCCCGAGAGAGAAAATCAGCGAACCCAAGGGAGCGTCAGCGAACCCGCAAGCACGAGAGAGAGCGCCAGAGAGAGTGTGCCAGAGAGAAAGAGCGCGCGAGAGAGCGTTCGACAAAGAAAGCGCACGCGAGAGAGAAAGCGAGCGCGAGAGAAAGCGCGCGAGAGAGAAAGCGCAAGAGCAAGTGAGCAAGAGAGAGCTAGAGCACGCGCGAGACAGCGAAAGGGAGCGTGAGAGAACGTGAGAGAGCACGCGAGAGAGACAGGGAGCGCGAGAGAGCGACAGGGAGCGCGAGCACGATAGCGTGGAGACAGTGTGAGTACGCAAGCGAGAGAGCATGCGAGCAAAAGACAGCGTGCACTCTAGTGCAAAGAGAGAGAGCGCGTGAGACGCCCCCAGGCGAGAGAGGTCTCGCACTCACCATAAACTCTCTGTCACAAGAGGGACGAGAAGAAGACTGACAAGCAAACCGGCCAGATTAACGAGAGTCTCCTGTGAGAGAGCATCAAAGAGAGAGAGAGCGCGCGTCAGAGAGAGAGAGAGCGCGTCAGAGAGAGAGAGAGCGCGTCAGAGAGAGAGAGAGCGCGTCAGAGAGAGAGAGAGCGCGTCAGAAAGAGAGAGAGAGCGCGTCAAAGAGAGAGAGAGAGAGCGCATCAGAGTGAGAGAGAGAGCGCGTCAGATAGAGAGAGAGAGAGAGAGCGCGTCAGAGAGAGAGAGCGCGTCAGAGAGAGAGAGCGCGCATCAGAGAGAGAAAGCGCGCATCAGAGAGAGAGAGAGAGCGCAGAGAGAGAGAGAGAGCGCGCATCAGAGAGAGCGCATCAGAGAGAGAGAGAGCGCGCGTCAGAGAGAGAGAGAGCGCGTCAGAGAGAGAGAGCGCGTCAGAGAGAGCGCATCAGAGAGAGAGAGCGCGTCAGAGAGAGAGAGAGCGCGTCAGAGAGAGAGAGAGCGCGTCAGAGAAAGAGAGAGCGCGTCAGAGAGAGAGAGAGCGCGTCAGAGAGAGAGAGCGCGTCAGAGAGAGAGAGCGCGTCAGCGAAAGAGAGCGCGCTTCAGCGAAAGAGAGCGCGCGTCAGCGAAAGAGAGAGCGCGTCAGCGAAAGAGAGAGCGCGTCAGCGAAAGAGAGAGCGCGTCAGCGAAAGAGAGAGCGCGTCAGAGAAAGAGAGCGCGTCAGAGAAAGAGAGAGCGCGTCAGAGAAAGAGAGAGCGCGTCAGAGAAAGAGAGAGCGCGTCAGAGAAAGAGAGAGCGCGTCAGAGAAAGAGAGAGCGCGTCAGAGAAAGAGAGAGCGCGCCAGAGAAAGAGAGAGAGCGTCAGAGAAAGCGAGAGCGCGTCATAGATAGAGCGCATCATAGAGAGAGCGCGTCATAGAGAGAGCGCGTCATAGAGAGAGCGCGTCATAGAGAGAGCGAGTGTGCCAGAGAGAGCGCCAGAGAGAGAGAGCGCCAGAGAGAGAGAGAGCGCCAGAGAGAGAGAGAGCGCCAGAGAGAGAGAGCGTCAGAGAGAGAGAGAGCGTCAGAGAGAGAAAGAGAGCGCGTCAGAGAGAGAGAGAGAGCGCGTCAGAGAGAGAGAGAGAGAGAGCGCGTCAGAGAGAGAGAGAGCGCGTCAGAGAGAGAGAGAGAGAGAGCGCGCGTCAGAGAGAGAGAGAGCGCGCGTCAGAGAGAGAGAGAGAGAGAGCGCGTCAGAGACAGCGTCAGAGACAGAGCGTCAGAGACAGAGCGTCAGAGACAGAGCGTCAGAGACAGAGCGTCAGAGACAGAGCGTCAGAGACAGAGCGCCAGAGACAGAGCGCCAGAGACAGAGCGCCAGAGACAGAGCGCCAGAGACAGAGCGCCAGAGACAGAGCGCCAGAGACAGAGCGCCAGAGACAGAGCGCCAGAGACAGAGCGCCAGAGACAGAGCGCCAGAGACAGAGCGCCAGAGACAGAGCGTCAGACAGAGCGCCAGAGACAGAGCGTCAGAGACAGAGCGCCAGAGACAGAGCGCCAGAGACAGAGCGCCAGAGACAGAGCGCCAGAGACAGAGCGTCAGACACAGAGCGCCAGAGACAGAGCGTCAGACACAGAGCGCCAGAGACAGAGCGTCAGAGACAGAGCGCCAGAGACAGAGCGCCAGAGACAGAGCGCCAGAGACAGAGCGCCAGAGACAGAGCGCCAGAGACAGAGCGTCAGACACAGAGCGCC
>NW_027455179.1:12500-43070 GCF_040206685.1 Ascaphus truei
TACACAGCGTCACACACCCGTTATATACACAGCGTCGCACACACCCGTTATATACACAGCGTCGCACACACCCGTTATATACACAGCATCACACACACTCGTTATATACACAGCGTCACACACCCGTTATATACACAGCGTCACACACACCCGTTATATACACAGCATCACACACCCGTTATATACACAGCGTCACACACCCGTTATATACACAGCGTCACACACCCGTTATATACACAGCGTCACACACACGTTATATACACAGCGTCACACACCCGTTATATACACAGCGTCACACACACCCGTTATATACACAGCGTCACACACCCGTTATATACACAGCGTCACACACCCGTTATATACACAGCATCACACACACCCGTTATATACACAGCGTCACACACCCGTTATATACACAGCGTCACACACCCGTTATATACACAGCGTCACACACCCGTTATATACACAGCATCTCACACACCCGTTATATACACAGCATCGCACACCCGTTATATACACAGCGTCACACACCCGTTATATACACAGCGTCACACACACCCGTTATATACACAGCATCGCACACCCGTTATATACATAGCGTCACACACCCGTTATATACACAGCGTCACACACCCGTTATATACACAGCGTCACACACCCGTTATATACACAGCGTCATACACACCCGTTATATACACAGCATCACACACACCCGTTATATACACAGCATCACACACACCCGTTATATACACAGCGTCACACACACCCGTTATATACACAGCGTCACACACACCCGTTATATACACAGCATCGCACACACCCGTTATATACACAGCGTCATACACACCCGTTATATACACAGCATCACACACACCCGTTATATACACAGCGTCACACACCCGTTATATACACAGCGTCGCACACACCCGTTATATACACAGCGTCGCACACACCCGTTATATACACAGCATCACACACACTCGTTATATACACAGCGTCACACACCCGTTATATACACAGCGTCACACACCCGTTATATACACAGCATCGCACACACTCGTTATATACACAGCGTCACACACCCGTTATATACACAGCGTCACACACACCCGTTATATACACAGCGTCACACACCCGTTATATACACAGCATCGCACACACTCGTTATATACACAGCGTCACACACACCCGTTATATACACAGCGTCACACACACCCGTTATATACACAGCATCACACACCCGTTATATACACAGCGTCGCACACCCGTTATATACACAGCGTCACACACACCCGTTATATACACAGCGTCACACACACCCGTTATATACACAGCGTCACACACCCGTTATATACACAGCATCACACACACCCGTTATATACACAGCGTCACACACACACCCGTTATATACACAGCGTCACACACACACACACACACGCGTTATATACACAGCGTCACACACACCCGTTATATACACAGCGTCACACACACCCGTTATATACACAGCGTCACACACACCCGTTATATACACAGCCTCACACACACCCGTTATATACACAGCATCACACACCCGTTATATACACAGCGTCGCACACCCGTTATATACACAGCGTCACACACACCCGTTATATACACAGCGTCACACACACCCGTTATATACACAGCGTCACACACCCGTTATATACACAGCATCACACACACCCGTTATATACACAGCGTCACACACACACCCGTTATATACACAGCGTCACACACACACACACACACGCGTTATATACACAGCGTCACACACACCCGTTATATACACAGCGTCACACACACCCGTTATATACACAGCGTCACACACACCCGTTATATACACAGCGTCACACACACCCGTTATATACACAGCGTCACACACCCGTTATATACACATCGTCACACACACACCCGTTATATACACAGCGTCACACACACCCGTTATATACACAGCATCACACACCCGTTATATACACAGCGTCACACACACCCGTTATATACACAGCGTCACACACACCCGTTATATACACAGCGTCACACACACCCGTTATATACACAGCGTCACACACACACACACACACACGCGTTATATACACAGCATCGCACACACTCGTTATATACACAGCGTCACACACACCCGTTATATACACAGCGTCACACACACCCGTTATATACACAGCGTCACACACCCGTTATATACACAGCGTCACACACACCCGTTATATACACAGCGTCACACACCCGTTATATACACAGCGTCACACACACACCCGTTATATACACAGCGTCACACACACACACACACACGCGTTATATACACAGCGTCACACACACCCGTTATATACACAGCGTCACACACCCGTTATATACACAGCATCACACACACCCGTTATATACACAGCGTCACACACCCGTTATATACACAGCGTCACACACACCCGTTATATACACAGCATCGCACACACTCGTTATATACACAGCGTCACACACACCCGTTATATACACAGCGTCACACACACCCGTTATATACACAGCGTCACACACCCGTTATATACACAGCATCACACACACCCGTTATATACACAGCGTCACACACCCGTTATATACACAGCGTCACACACCCGTTATATACACAGCGTCACACACACCCGTTATATACACAGCGTCACACACCCGTTATATACACAGCGTCACACACACGCGTTATATACACAGCGTCACACACCCGTTATATACACAGCGTCACACACCCGTTATATACACAGCGTCACACACCCGTTATATACACAGCGTCACACACCCGTTATATACACAGCGTCACACACACACCCGTTATATACACAGCGTCACACACCCGTTATATACACAGCCTCACACACACCCGTTATATACACAGCATCACACACACCCGTTATATACACAGCGTCACACACACCCGTTATATACACAGCGTCACACACCCGTTATATACACAGCGTCACACACCCGTTATATACACAGCGTCATACACACCCGTTATATACACAGCATCACACACACCCGTTATATACACAGCGTCACACACACCCGTTATATACACAGCGTCACACACCCGTTATATACACAGCGTCACACACACGCGTTATATACACAGCGTCACACACCCGTTATATACACAGCGTCACACACCCGTTATATACACAGCGTCACACACACCCGTTATATACACAGCGTCGCACACACCCGTTATATACACAGCGTCACACACACCCGTTATATACACAGCCTCACACACACCCGTTATATACACAGCGTCACACACCCGTTATATACACAGCATCACACACACCCGTTATATACACAGCGTCACACACCCGTTATATACACAGCATCACACACACCCGTTATATACACAGCCTCACACACACCCGTTATATACACAGCGTCACACACACCCGTTATATACACAGCGTCACACACACCCGTTATATACACAGCATCACACACCCGTTATATACACAGCGTCGCACACCCGTTATATACACAGCATCACACACACCCGTTATATACACAGCGTCACACACCCGTTATATACACAGCGTCACACACACCCGTTATATACACAGCATCACACACACAGGTTATATACACAGCGTCACACACACCCGTTATATACACAGCGTCACACACCCGTTATATACACAGCATCTCACACACCCGTTATATACACAGCATCTCACACACCCGTTATATACACAGCATCTCACACACCCGTTATATACACAGCGTCACACACACCCGTTATATACACAGCGTCACACACCCGTTATATACACAGCGTCACACACCCGTTACATACACAGCGTCACACACACCCGTTATATACACAGCGTCACACACACCCGTTATATACACAGCATCACACACACCCGTTATATACACAGCGTCACACACACCCGTTATATACACAGCATCACACACACCCGTTATATACACAGCGTCACACCCGTTATATACACAGCGTCACACCGCCCATTATATACACAGCGTCACACACCCGTTATATACATAGCTTCACACACCCGTTATATACACAGCGTCACACACACCCGTTATATACACAGCATCACACACACTCGTTATATACACAGCATCACACACACCCGTTATATACACAGCGTCACACACAGCGTCACACACCCGTTATATACACAGCGTCGCACACACCCGTTATATACACAGCATCACACACCCGTTATATACACAGCATCACACACCCGTTATATACACAGCGTCGCACACACCCGTTATATACACAGCGTCACACACCCGTTATATACACAGCATCACACACCTGTGATGGATTGGATAAAATGCCTATTTCTTCATCTGTGATGTGTACCTTGCTATGATTCCTTACTCAAAATGGCTACCGCAGCTACCGCTCCCATCAAGTATGGAAGATGGCTCCCCACCTAGGAATTCCACTCCAATGCTGATGTGTTCAAAAACTGCAATAACAAGACCATAAATCATAACAACAAGACCATATAAGGACAAGACCTAACAAAGAACCAATGAGACAGATAACCTGAGAAAGCTCCTTTGCATACAAACCCCCTCCCCTACAGCCCCTTTATAGGAACGTGGTCTGTAGGAATAAAGTCAGACATTATCATTCTGAACGTGTGTCAGTGTGATTTTTTTCTCAGTGCATGCACTAACCATATAGGAAAAATAATCTGGACTGGGACAGATACTCTGCAGACGGTTGTTCTGATCCAAATCATCTGGCACCCAACGTGGGGCCTGGGTTGTGAACCAACAGACAGCCGTGAACAGAGGGACCGGGGTGGACCAAGTGCGGACGCGGCAGGAGACTGATCACCTCTGGAGTACGGTAAGATAACATTTATTATCTACCGATACGCACTGTCTCCGCTGTTGGTCTATTTCTGTGTCTCATACGGATCTCAGAAGGTCACCTAAAGACAGGTAGATATCTTGCCCAGAGCCCGTTTTAAACTCAAACCTGTTACCTAGACTATCTGTCACCCGGTATATGTTTATGTGTTATATGCAGTGGTCGACAAATCACCAAAAAATCTACTCGCCTAACAAAAAAATCTACTCGCCACCTAGTACCACACGTGTGCTGCTTGGACCAATAGGAGCTCGCCACGATGTTAAATCCACTCGCCCGGGGCGAGCAAATGTATAGGTTTGTCGAACACTGGTTATATGTGTTAGTCAGTGCCGCAAGTGGGAGCCCAAAGTGGAGTGGGATTTTTGCCGGCTGACTAGGGGTCTTGTCACTGTATGTTGTAAACTTGGTGGAAGGAGGGGAAAGGGGGGAGTAAGGGATAGTCAGTTCAGAGAGGAACACATGATCCCTGGAGTGACTGCGTGGTTGGCGCGTTGCAGAGGGAGGGGTGTTAAGTTGCGCGTTACGGTTGGTAACAGCGCGGAATCCTGCCGACTGATTCCTGAACAACCTTTTCCTCTCTCTCGTAATCAAGTTGTATGTTATGTCCAAAATGTGTTTGTGTATTAGTGTTGAGAATTCATGAGGACGGGTGGGGATTGTTGAGAGTAAAACAAGAGATAGCCTACAGTTACTTGGGCGATAACCCCTAGACGTAACGCTTTGCAGTAAAAAAGAAAGTGAATAGGAAAGAAATAGCAAGTGAATTTGCCAATAGTTGAGGAAGTAGGTATTGAGGGTTATTTTTATGAAAGGTTTATATGCAGAAATTGGGATACAATTAGAAAATGTGTATATTATTTGGAAGGGACAAAGTGTTATAAGTGAAAGGAAAAAAAAAAAAAAAAAGAGCAGGGCATTTTTGCTAGTAATTGCAGTGTAGCTTTAAAAATAAAAAAAAAAACATGGGAACACAGGCAAGTAAGACAGAGAAAGGAGTCTTAGCCTGCCACCTAGTGGCGGAAAGAGAGAGAAGAAAACGGAAGGAATGGGAGTAGACCAGAACTGGTAAAAATTTATTTATTTAAAAGGTATGTTCGTACTGGCCACACGAATGGGTCTTTTAAAACCAGAAAATATTCTTTTTCCTTCTGTTCTAATGGCAGCTAGAAAGAGAATCCGAACAATAGCAGCACAGACCGTGCCAAAACCCCCCTTTTTCCTCCAAAGGAATGTGCAAAAGATACGGAAATTGTGCAGATGTTTAAATGAAAGAGGGGTCTTTTTCTGTGGGAGTGAGAAGCTCAGTGAGCGCCGTCTTGTGTGTTTTTGAATCCCACGGGGAAACATACCTTACGTTAATATGGGTCAAAAGAATTCTGTTGAGGGACAGAAGGGTCCCGCTGCATTTATTTTATCATTGCCAGGACAGAAGTTAATATAATAACAAGTGAAAAAGAAAGCAAGTAGACTGTTTAAAGTATGTGGAATTAGTGCAGCAAAAGGCAGGTTGTTACAGCCAGAAGAGTGGCGAAAAATATTGAAAGAAAAGAGAGGAATTTTGAATGATAACCTGCTGAAGACAGCGGAAGCCTGGTTTAATGTCGTCAAGGCTGTCCACAGAGAAAAAGGACGAGCAGGAGATAGAAAAGGGAGGGAAGGTTGTATTTCTTTATCACCCTTGCGGTGACTGTACAAGTAACCCCCCTGAAAATGACCAACCCCCACCCTATGCTGGTGCTGACCCACCCCCCTGGACATGTTTAAGGTGTGGCACCCGAAACCCCCAATGAAGGGAAAAGCTGCTGACCAAGCCATCAATATACAGGATGTGACTCAGGAAAAAGGGGAATCAGTGGAGAAATTCCATACCAGATTATCCCAGGTTTTTTCCGATTTAGGCTTTACCACCTACAACAAAGCCCATAGTCAGATGTTATCTGCTGCATTTGTAGCCGGACTCGAGGCACCCATTCGGAAAGGTTTAATTCTGGCACGACCAGAATTCCGGGTACTCCCTCTAGATACCCTTTTGTTTGTAGCGAAGGGTCTTGAATCAAGCCAGGCCCTGAAGAAAACCACCCCTATTATGTTGGCGGAGAATGTCTCTGCCCCACTTATGGCCAAGGTTACAATCATGTGCAGTATGAGCCACGACCACCTCCCACTTGTTTTAATTGCGACCAGCCCGGCCATTTTAAAAGGAACTGCACGGCACCTAAACGCCCCCGCAGGAATCAATATAACCCCGGAAACAGTCATTCCCAGTGGAATCAGAGCAGGGACAACTGCTACCCCGATGACCAGCTACCTCCCCGTCAAATGCCCCTTCAGCCCACCAATCATGGTGGGGACCAGCCCCGCTAGGAATCCGGCAAGCCTGTGTCAATCCCCCTTCTAGCCGTAGCCGCCCGGGAAGGAGAAGGTCCCCTAGCTCAGGTTATAATACCCATAGAAGGTCACCTCACCCCCTTCCTGGTAGACACAGGTGCAGCCAGGAGTGTAATTAGAGCTGCAGACATACCCGACCCTTCCTATTTGTCTGATATTGATGTTTCATGTGTGGGGGTAGATGGCACACCGCGCTCTAGCCCATTAACACGACCCCTGCAGATAGGTCCCTACCCTGTAATATTTGCACGATTTGTAGTTTCCTCTAACTGCCCGCTTAATCTGCTTGGCGCTGATGTTTTGTCCAGGTTACAGGCCTCCATAATATTCTCCGAGGACGGCACCATTGATGTAACCTCCCCGCTCTGGGAGTCAGATGTCTCTGCCCTTTGTTCCCTTCCGATACTTTTGGCATTAGCGGACAAACCCTCAGCCGCCAGTATACCGCCCGCTGTCATGGATAGGATCCCGTCCAAATTATGGTCCACCGGCCCTGAGGATATCGGGCACCTAACGGTACCACCCATTGTTGTACAGCTCAAACAAGGGGCCCCGCTTCCCCGTAAACAGCAATACCCACTAAAGATAGCACAAGCTGATGCTATCACGAAACTTGTTAAGGCTGTCCTTGCAAATGGCGCATTAATACCTTGCACCTCACCCTGCAATACCCCTCTTTTTCCCTGTATAGAAACGCACCGCGAAGGGTGAACCTGATAAGTATAGAATGGTTCAAGATCTTCGAGCAGTAAATGATGCAACTGTTTTAGACACTCCCATTGTCCCCAACCCACACACACTCCTTGCAGGGGTTCCGCCCACAGCGCAATACTTTACAGTGATGGATTTGGCGAATGCATTTTTCAGTGTTCTGTTGCACCCTTCATGTATGTATCTTTTTGCATTTACTCATGAGGGCTAACAGTATACATGGACCGTAATGCCACAAGGGGCACAGAACTCTCCCAGCCAGTTTGCCAAGGCAATGGCCACCGTTTTAGACACGTGGCAGAAAGAGAACGTTTCTGTAACCCTGTTACAATATGTTGATGATTTACTCCTATGTGCAGATGACCACAAGTCTGCCGAACAAGCCTCTGAAAGTCTACTATGTTATCTGGCGGATCAGGGATGCAAGGCGACACTCCTCAAACTCCAGTGGTGCTCCACCTCTGTTGTATTCCTCTGTCATTGTCTCTCACACGGAACAAGACATCTCACTCGCGATCGAGTCACAGCCATACTGGACATACCTTTGCCACAAGACCAGAAACCGCTACACGCGTTCCTTGGACTTATTTCATACTGTCGCTCCTGGGTTCCAGAAGCCTCGCTGTTGATGCAACCATTGTACGATGCCTTAACAACAAATCCCTTCCAGATGACCCCAGAGGCTTCCAAGAATTTCACTGTTCTCAAACAGGTAATATCCTCTGCCCCTGCCTTGGGCCTCCCAGACTATGATTTACCCTTCAAGCTTTTCGTATCAGAATGAAATGGACATGCAACTGGAGTGTTAATGCAGCCACACGCTGGTCGATGTCGACCTATTGGTTATTACTCCAGCCGTCTCGATGCTGTGGCTCGTGGTGGACCGTCCTGTCTTCGTGCTGTCTTTGCTGCTCAAGCACTGCTGGATAAAACTTCGGGCATGACCTCATTCTCCTGGCACCACATGACATTGCTGCTATTCTCAATCAGACACAGCCAAAACATCTGTCCGCTGCCAGACACCTCAGGTTACAATGCTCGCTTCTCATTCCAGACAATGTCACACTTCTCCGGTGCCAAGTGCTTAACCCCTCCACTCTTCTTCCACTTCCCGAGGGGGGAGATGTGCAGGGACACGAACAAGAACAAAGCACAGCTGGAGTCGACCTACCCCATGATTGCTTCGAACTCATGAAGCTAGAAACAGCTCATCTGCCCACGGTGAGTGAAAAGCCGATACAGAACCCAGATCTAATCCTGTTTGTGGATGGTTCTCGATATGCTGATCAACAAGGCGCCTACCATACGGGTTATGCTGTCACCACAGACTCTGTGGTGCTACTGGCAAGCACACTACCGTCAACAGCATCTGCACAAGAGGCCGAACTACAAGCTCTCACTGCAGCGTGTAAACTGGCAGAAGGACAAACGGCGAATATCTACACTGACTCTAGATATGCCTTTGGTGTAGCACATGATTTTGGCGTCATTTGGCAAACCAGGGGATTTCTGACAGCAGCAGGAACACCAGTGAAACACAGCTCAGCCATACAAGCTTTGATGGACGCCCTACTCCTTCCAAGCCATGTGGCCATCCTGAAGGTAAAAGCCCATGGGAAACTGAACACAGAAGAAGCCAGAGGAAATGCTGCGGCAAAACAAGCTGCCAGCGGGATACGAGAAGTGGAAGATCGAGTGGACACGACAAGGATGGTTCTGTTAATATAGAACCTCCCAGTGAATCGAGAATATCTGAAGAAGTTGCAAGAATCTGCAACCAAGGAAGAAAAGGAAAGCTGGAAGAAAAGAGGTGCATCACCCCAAGAAGGAATTTACGAGTACAAAAAGAAACTTTATCTGCCACGGGCACTGTATCCTGCTGTGGTACAATGGGCACATGGAGCAGCACATCTCTCGAAGACTCTTATGAATGCACTGATCGACAAATATTATGTGGCGCCTGGAATTACCCCAATGACTAGTAATTTCTGCAAATCATGTACAATTTGTGCAAAGTGTAACCCAGGACGTGTGGAAAAACCACCGCAGAAACACCTTGCAAGGCCCTTATACCCTTTCCAGCGTATCCAGATTGACCATATTCAGATGCCAAAGTCGGGCCGTTTTGAATATGCGTTAGTAATTGTAGATATGTTTTCAGGATGGCCAGAAGCCTATCCTGTCACCAATCTCACTGCGAAAACAGCAAAAAAAAAACTCCTGACAGAGGTGGTTTGTAGATATGGGGTACCTGAAGTAATAGAAAGCGACCAAGGCCCCGCTTTCACTGCTACGCTAGCTAAAGAAATTTGGTCCGCGCTAGGGACCACCCTTGCTTTCCACACCCCATACCATCCCCAGAGTAGCGGAAAGGTAGAAAGAATGAATGGCACACTGAAAACTAGAATGTTGAAAATGGCCCAGGAAACAAATATGCCCTGGCCAGATAGTCTACCCATTGCTTTGTTCAGTGTTCGATACACCCCACGAGGGGAATATGCTCTATCCCCATTTGAGATACTGTTTGGTACTGCCCCCAAACTTGGTTGTTACTACCCACAGCAGTTACAAATGCAGTCTGATGTTTTGACCAAATATGTAACTGCCTTAGCGCAAGGACTAACCAATATGCATGGTCAAATGTTTTCTTCTATTCCAGATCCAGATCTAGATACCGGGACTCAAACTCGTGCCCGGAGACTGGGTACTCGTGAAGAGATTTGTAAGGAAACACTCCCTAGAGCCCAGATATGATGGTCCTTTCCAAGTTCTGTTGACCACAGCCACATCAGTCAAACTAGCTGGCAAGAACACCTGGATACACGCCTCTCATTGCAAGAAGGTTCCAGCTCCCAACGAGGACACCTCAGAAGGCAAATGATGCTATATATCTTTTGCTTGTTGGGTCTAGGGGGGGGCACAAGAGATTGCTATCACCCAACATGAAGGGGTAGTCACGTTTTGGTATAATTCATCCAATACTCATGTAGCTACCTTCTCCTTTGATTATTGTAATATAGTCAGCTGCCCCTCAACACATTGGCAATGTAATCGATACAGCAATGTCGGTTTCAGGTCCACTTATATATGTGTAACGGATTCCTACTGGGGAAAGGAATGTGATTACTGGGGAGCAGTAGGGTGGAACACGGGAACAGATTGGGGATACCGACCACAAAATGGTCTAGCAAGGAAAGACGGGATAGCAAAAGATTCTTGCCCAAATAGGCATCGCAATAGTTATTATTCTTGTCTTGCTTGGGATTATTATCTGCTGTGTTCTCCCATGTTTTAAAAAGTTCATGACCAAAGCTGTTGACAATAGCACTCCTACCCTTTTTCTGCAGTCAGATAATAATACTCCACTCTTGGAAGATGGTCCATTTACTCCGTTACAGTCCCTCCCAGTTAAGTACAATAGTATAAACCCATAGGGACAGCATCTGACTTCCTTATGTGCAAAGTCTGTGGCAAGGGGGGTCATGGACAAGCCATGACTCGTCTAACGTACAGCACAAAAGAGTTCCCAGGCACATCTGGACAGATGAGTTAGTATACATCTAGGGACAGACTCAGAAATAGACATTTCAAGGGGGGACTGTGATGGATTGGATAAAATGCCTATTTCTTCATCTGTAATACTTTGCTATGATTCCTTACTCAAAATGGCTACCGCAGCTACCCCTCCCTTCAAGTATGGAAGATGGCTCCCCACCTAGGAATTCCACTTCAATGCTGATGTGTTCAAAAACTGCAATAACAAGACCATAAATCATAACAACAAGACCATACAAGGACAAGACCTAACAAACAACCAATGAGACAGATAACCTGAGAAAGCTCCTTTGCATACAAACCCCCTCCCCTACAGCCCCTTTATAGGAACGTGGTCTGTAGGAATAAAGTCAGACATTATCATACTGAACGTGTGTCAGCGTGATCTTTTCTCAGTGCATGCACTAACCATATAGGAAAAATAATCTGGACTGGGACAGATACTCTGAAGACGGTTGTTCTGATCCAAATCACACCCATTATATACACAGCATCACACACACCCGTTATATACACAGCGTCACACACCCGTTATATACACAGCGTCACACACCCGTTATATACACAGCATCACACACCCGTTATATACACAGCATCACACACCCGTTATATACACAGCATCACACACCCGTTATATACACAGCGTCACACACACCCGTTATATACACAGCGTCACACACCCGTTATATACACAGCGTCACACACCCGTTATATACACAGCGTCACACACCCGTTATATACACAGCGTCACACACCCGTTATATACACAGCGTCACACACCCGTTATATACACAGCGTCACACACCCGTTATATACACAGCATCACACACACCCGTTATATACACAGCGTCACACACCCGTTATATACACAGCGTCACACACCCGTTATATACACAGCGTCACACACCCGTTATATACATAGCGTCACACACCCGTTATATACACAGCGTCACACACCCGTTATATACACAGCGTCACACACCCGTTATATACACAGCGTCACACACCCGTTATATACACAGCGTCACACACACCCGTTATATACACAGCGTCACACACCCGTTATATACACAGCGTCACACACCCGTTACATACACAGCATCACACACCCGTTATATACACTGCGTCACACACCCGTTATATACACAGCGTCACACACACCCTTTATATACACAGCGTCACACACACCCGTTATATACACAGCGTCACACACCCGTTATATACACAGCGTCACACACCCGTTATATACACATCGTCACACACACACCCGTTATATACACAGCATCACACACCCGTTATATACACAGCGTCACACACACCCGTTATATACACAGCGTCACACACACCCGTTATATACACAGCGTCACACACACCCGTTATATACACAGCGTCACACACCCGTTATATACACAGCGTCACACACACCCGTTATATACACAGCGTCACACACACCCGTTATATACACAGCGTCACACACACCCGTTATATACACAGCGTCACACACCCGTTATATACACAGCGTCACACACACCCGTTATATACACAGCGTCACACACACACCCGTTATATACATAGTGTCACAGACACACACCTGTTATATACACTGTCACACACACACGTTATATACACTGTCCCACACCGACACGTTATATACACAGCGTCACACACACACACACACACACACGTTATATACACAGCGTCACACACACCTGTTATATACACAGCGTCACACACCCGTTATATACACAGCGTCGCACACACCCGTTATATACACAGCGTCACACACACCCGTTATATACACAGCGTCACACACCCGTTATATACACAGCGTCACACACCCGTTATATACACAGCGTCACACACCCGTTATATACACAGCATCACACACACCCGTTATATACACAGCGTCGCACACCCGTTATATACACAGCGTCACACACCCGTTATATACACAGCATCGCACACACCCGTTATATACACAGCATCACACACACACACACACACGCGTTATATACACAGCATCGCACACACCCGTTATATACACAGCGTCGCACACCCGTTATATACACAGCGTCACACACCCGTTATATACACAGCATCGCACACACCCGTTATATACACAGCATCACACACACACACACACACCCGTTATATACACAGCGTCACACACCCGTTATATACACAGCGTCACACACCCGTTATATACACAGCGTCACACACCCGTTATATACACAGCGTCACACACCCGTTATATACACAGCGTCACACACCCGTTATATACACAGCGTCACACACCCGTTATATACACAGCGTCACACACCCGTTATATACACAGCATCACACACACCCGTTATATACACAGCGTCACACACCCGTTATATACACAGCGTCACACACCCGTTATATACACAGCGTCACACACCCGTTATATACACAGCATCACACACACCCGTTATATACACAGCGTCACACACACCCGTTATATACACAGCGTCACACACACCCGTTATATACACAGCGTCACACACCCTTTATATACACAGCATCACACACCCGTTATATACACAGCGTCACACACCCGTTATATACACAGCATCACACACACCCGTTATATACACAGCGTCGCACACACCCGTTATATACACAGCGTCACACACACCCGTTATATACACAGCGTCACACACACCCGTTATATACACAGCGTCACACACACGCGTTATATACACAGCGTCACACACACCCGTTATATACACAGCGTCACACACACGCGTTATATACACAGCGTCACACACACGCGTTATATACACAGCGTCACACACACGCGTTATATACACAGCGTCACACACACGCGTTATATACACAGCGTCACACACCCGTTATATACACAGCGTCACACACACACCCATTATATACACAGCATCACACACACCCGTTATATACACAGCGTCACACACACCCGTTATATACACAGCCGCACACACGCGTTATATACACAGCGTCACACACACGCGTTATATACACAGCGTCACACACCCGTTATATACACAGCGTCACACACACCCGTTATATACACAGCGTCACACACACCCGTTATATACACAGCGTCACACACCCGTTATATACACTGCGTCACACACACCCGTTATATACACAGCGTCGCACACACCCGTTATATACACAGCGTCACACACACCCGTTATATACACAGCATCGCACACACTCGTTATATACACAGCGTCACACACACCCGTTATATACACAGCGTCACACACACCCGTTATATACACAGCGTCACACACCCGTTATATACACAGCGTCACACACCCGTTATATACACAGCGTCACACACCCGTTATATACACAGCGTCACACACCCGTTATATACACAGCGTCACACACCCGTTATATACACAGCATCGCACACACCCGTTATATACACAGCGTCACACACCCGTTATATACACAGCGTCACACACACCCGTTATATACACAGCGTCACACACACCCGTTATATACACAGCGTCACACACACCCGTTATATACACAGCGTCACACACACCCGTTATATACACAGCGTCACACACACCCGTTATATACACAGCGTCACACACACCCGTTATATACACAGTGTCACACACCCGTTATATACACAGCATCACACACACCCGTTATATACACAGCGTCACACCCGTTATATACACAGCATCACACACCCGTTATATACACAGCGTCACACACCCGTTATATACACAGCGTCACACACCCGTTATATACACAGCGTCACACACACCCGTTATATACACAGCGTCACACACACCCGTTATATACACAGCGTCACACACCCGTTATATACACAGCGTCGCACACACCCGTTATATACACAGCGTCACACACCCGTTACATACACAGCGTCACACACCCGTTATATACACAGCGTCACACACCCGTTATATACACAGCGTCACACACCCGTTATATACACAGCGTCACACACACCCGTTATATACACAGTGTCACACACCCGTTATATACACAGCGTCACACACACCCGTTATATACACAGCGTCACACACCCGTTATATACACAGCGTCACACACCCGTTATATACACAGCGTCACACACCCGTTATATACATAGCGTCACACACCCGTTATATACACAGCGTCACACACCCGTTATATACACAGCGTCACACACCCGTTATATACACAGCGTCACACACACCCGTTATATACACAGCGTCACACACCCGTTATATACACAGCGTCACACACCCGTTACATACACAGCATCACACACCCGTTATATACACTGCGTCACACACCCGTTATATACACAGCGTCACACACCCGTTATATACACAGCGTCACACACACCCGTTATATACACAGCGTCACACACCCGTTATATACACAGCGTCACACACCCGTTATATACACAGCGTCACACACCCGTTATATACACAGCGTCACACACACCCGTTATATACACAGCGTCACACACACCCGTTATATACACAGCGTCACACACCCGTTATATACACAGCATCACACACACCCGTTATATACACAGCGTCACACACCCGTTATATACACAGCGTCACACACACCCGTTATATACACAGCGTCATACACACCCGTTATATACACAGCATCACACACACCCGTTATATACACCGCGTCACACACCCGTTATATACACAGCGTCACACACACCCGTTATATACACAGCGTCATACACACCCGTTATATACACAGCATCACACACACCCGTTATATACACAGCATCACACACACCCGTTATATACACAGCGTCACACACCCGTTATATACACAGCGTCACACACACCCGTTATATACACAGCATCACACACACCCGTTATATACACAGCGTCACACACACCCGTTATATACACAGCATCACACACACCCGTTATATACACAGCGTCACACACACCCGTTATATACACAGCGTCACACACACCCGTTATATACACAGCATCACACACACAGGTTATATACACAGCGTCACACACACCCGTTATATACACAGCGTCACACACCCGTTATATACACAGCATCTCACACACCCGTTATATACACAGCATCTCACACACCCGTTATATACACAGCATCTCACACACCCGTTATATACACAGCGTCACACACACCCGTTATATACACAGCGTCACACACCCGTTATATACACAGCGTCACACACCCGTTACATACACAGCGTCACACACACCCGTTATATACACAGCGTCACACACACCCGTTATATACACAGCATCACACACACCCGTTATATACACAGCGTCACACACACCCGTTATATACACAGCATCACACACACCCGTTATATACACAGCGTCACACACCCGTTATATACACAGCGTCACACACACCCGTTATATACACAGCGTCGCACACACCCGTTATATACACAGCGTCACACCCGTTATATACACAGCGTCACACACCCCCATTATATACACAGCGTCACACACCCGTTATATACATAGCTTCACACACCCGTTATATACACAGCGTCACACACACCCGTTATATACACAGCATCACACACACTCGTTATATACACAGCATCACACACACCCGTTATATACACAGCGTCACACACAGCGTCACACACCCGTTATATACACAGCGTCGCACACCCGTTATATACACAGCATCACACACCCGTTATATACACAGCGTCGCACACACCCGTTATATACACAGCGTCACACACCCGTTATATACACAGCATCACACACCTGTGATGGATTGGATAAAATGCCTATTTCTTCATCTGTGATGTGTACCTTGCTATGATTCCTTACTCAAAATGGCTACCGCAGCTACCGCTCCCATCAAGTATGGAAGATGGCTCCCCACCTAGGAATTCCACTCCAATGCTGATGTGTTCAAAAACTGCAATAACAAGACCATAAATCATAACAACAAGACCATATAAGGACAAGACCTAACAAAGAACCAATGAGACAGATAACCTGAGAAAGCTCCTTTGCATACAAACCCCCTCCCCTACAGCCCCTTTATAGGAACGTGGTCTGTAGGAATAAAGTCAGACATTATCATTCTGAACGTGTGTCAGTGTGATTTTTTTCTCAGTGCATGCACTAACCATATAGGAAAAATAATCTGGACTGGGACAGATACTCTGCAGACGGTTGTTCTGATCCAAATCATCTGGCACCCAACGTGGGGCCTGGGTTGTGAACCAACAGACAGCCGTGAACAGAGGGACCGGGGTGGACCAAGTGCGGACGCGGCAGGAGACTGATCACCTCTGGAGTACGGTAAGATAACATTTATTATCTACCGATACGCACTGTCTCCGCTGTTGGTCTATTTCTGTGTCTCATACGGATCTCAGAAGGTCACCTAAAGACAGGTAGATATCTTGCCCAGAGCCCGTTTTAAACTCAAACCTGTTACCTAGACTGTCACCCGGTATATGTTTATGTGTTATATGCAGTGGTCGACAAATCACCAAAAAATCTACTCGCCTAACAAAAAAATCTACTCGCCACCTAGTACCACACGTGTGCTGCTTGGACCAATAGGAGCTCGCCACGATGTTAAATCCACTCGCCCGGGGCGAGCAAATGTATAGGTTTGTCGAACACTGGTTATATGTGTTAGTCAGTGCCGCAAGTGGGAGCCCAAAGTGGAGTGGGATTTTTGCCGGCTGACTAGGGGTCTTGTCACTGTATGTTGTAAACTTGGTGGAAGGAGGGGAAAGGGGGGAGTAAGGGATAGTCAGTTCAGAGAGGAACACATGATCCCTGGAGTGACTGCGTGGTTGGCGCGTGGCAGAGGGAGGGGTGTTAAAGGCGCGTTACGGTTGGTAACAGCGCGGAATCCTGCCGACTGATTCCTGAACAACCTTTTCCTCTCTCTCGTAATCAAGTTGTATGTTATGTCCAAAATGTGTTTGTGTATTAGTGTTGAGAATTCATGAGGACGGGTGGGGATTGTTGAGAGTAAAACAAGAGATAGCCTACAGTTACTTGGGCGATAAACCCTAGACGTAACGCTTTGCAGTAAAAAAGAAAGTGAATAGGAAAGAAATAGCAAGTGAATTTGCCAATAGTTGAGGAAGTAGGTATTGAGGGTTATTTTTATGAAAGGTTTATATGCAGAAATTGGGATACAATTAGAAAATGTGTATATTATTTGGAAGGGACAAAGTGTTATAAGTGAAAGGGAAAAAAAAAAAAAAAGAGCAGGGCATTTTTGCTAGTAATTGCAGTGTAGCTTTAAAAAAAAAAAAAAAAAACATGGGAACACAGGCAAGTAAGACAGAGAAAGGAGTCTTAGCCTGCCACCTAGTGGCGGAAAGAGAGAGAAGAAAACGGAAGGAATGGGAGTAGACCAGAACTGGTAAAAATTTATTTATTTAAAAGGTATGTTCGTACTGGCCACACGAATGGGTCTTTTAAAACCAGAAAATATTCTTTTTCCTTCTGTTCTAATGGCAGCTAGAAAGAGAATCCGAACAATAGCAGCACAGACCGTGCCAAAACCCCCCTTTTTCCTCCAAAGGAATGTGCAAAAGATACGGAAATTGTGCAGATGTTTAAATGAAAGAGGGGTCTTTTTCTGTGGGAGTGAGAAGCTCAGTGAGCGCCGTCTTGTGTGTTTTTGAATCCCACGGGGAAACATACCTTACGTTAATATGGGTCAAAAGAATTCTGTTGAGGGACAGAAGGGTCCCGCTGCATTTATTTTATCATTGCCAGGACAGAAGTTAATATAATAACAAGTGAAAAAGAAAGCAAGTAGGCTGTTTAAAGTATGTGGAATTAGTGCAGCAAAAGGCAGGTTGTTACAGCCAGAAGAGTGGCGAAAAATATTGAAAGAAAAGAGAGGAATTTTGAATGATAACCTGCTGAAGACAGCGGAAGCCTGGTTTAATGTCGTCAAGGCTGTCCACAGAGAAAAAGGACGAGCAGGAGATAGAAAAGGGAGGGAAGGTTGTACTGCACCGACACACTTTATTCGAGCAAATACCCAGTATGTACCTGGCAGATACCTGGAATGCGCCGCTCCTCACCTCTGACAAGCCCCGTTGTGTTTGCCTTCCCAGCCTGGGTTCATGCCTGGCTGACGGGCGGCTGATCTGTTAAATGATAATGATTAGGATTTAATAGGCTGCAATGCTTCGCGTGTCTACCAGATGGCATAAATTCATGAATTGTAATGCAGTATATATATATATACTGTGCAGTATTGCAGCCAGCGGGAATAAAATGCTTCAATCCCTGCCTGGAAAATACCTCAATGCACTCGGGCAGAAAACAGTCACAAACCTCAATACACCCGGGTATACCCGAATTCGTGGGACTAGCCGAGCTCGAATAAAGTGTGTCGCCAGTGTATTTCTTTATCACCCTTGCGGTGACTGTACAAGTAACCCCCCTGAAAATGACCAACCCCCACCCTATGCTGGTGCTGACCCACCCCCCTGGACATGTTTAAGGTGTGGCACCCGAAACCCCCAATGAAGGGAAAAGCTGCTGACCAAGCCATCAATATACAGGATGTGACTCAGGAAAAAGGGGAATCAGTGGAGAAATTCCATACCAGATTATCCCAGGTTTTTTCCGATTTAGGCTTTACCCCCTACAACAAAGCCCATAGTCAGATGTTATCTGCTGCATTTGTAGCCGGACTCGAGGCACCCATTCGGAAAGGTTTAATTCTGGCACGACCAGAATTCCGGGTACTCCCTCTAGATACCCTTTTGTTTGTAGCGAAGGGTCTTGAATCAAGCCAGGCCCTGAAGAAAACCACCCCTATTATGTTGGCGGAGAATGTCTCTGCCCCACTTATGGCCAAGGTTACAATCATGTGCAGTATGAGCCACGACCACCTCCCACTTGTTTTAATTGCGACCAGCCCGGCCATTTTAAAAGGAACTGCACGGCACCTAAACGCCCCCGCAGGAATCAATATAACCCCGGAAACAGTCATTCCCAGTGGAATCAGAGCAGGGACAACTGCTACCCCGATGACCAGCTACCTCCCCGTCAAATGCCCCTTCAGCCCACCAATCATGGTGGGGACCAGCCCCGCTAGGAATCCGGCAAGCCTGTGTCAACCCCCCTTCTAGCCGTAGCCGCCCGGGAAGGAGAAGGTCCCCTAGCTCAGGTTATAATACCCATAGAAGGTCACCTCACCCCCTTCCTGGTAGACACAGGTGCAGCCAGGAGCGTAATTAGAGCTGCAGACATACCCGACCCTTCCTATTTGTCTGATATTGATGTTTCATGTGTGGGGGTAGATGGCACACCGCGCTCTAGCCCATTAACACGACCCCTACAGATAGGTCCCTACCCTGAACTATTTGCACGATTTGTAGTTTCCTCTAACTGCCCGCTTAATCTGCTTGGCGCTGATGTTTTGTCCAGGTTACAGGCCTCTATAATATTCTCCGAGGACGGCACCATTGATGTAACCTCCCCGCTCTGGGAGTCAGATGTCTCTGCCCTTTGTTCCCTTCCAATACTTTTGGCATTAGCGGACAAACCCTCAGCCGCCAGTATACCGCCCGCTGTCATGGATAGGATCCCGTCCAAATTATGGTCCACCGGCCCTGAGGATATCGGGCACCTAACGCTACCGCCCATTGTTGTACAGCTCAAACAAGGGGCCCCGCTTCCCCGTAAACCGCAATACCCACTAAAGATAGCACAAGCTGATGCTATCACGAAACTTGTTAAGGCTCTCCTTGCAAATGGCGCATTAATACCTTGCACCTCACCCTGCAATACCCCTCTTTTTCCCTGTATAGAAACGCACCGCGAAGGGTGAACCTGATAAGTATAGAATGGTTCAAGATCTTCCAGCAGTAAATGATGCAACTGTTTTAGACACTCCCATTGTCCCCAACCCACACACACTCCTTGCAGGGGTTCTGCCCACAGCGCAATACTTTACAGTGATGGATTTGGCGAATGCATTTTTCAGTGTTCTGTTGCACCCTTCATGTATGTATCTTTTTGCAATTACTCATGAGGGCTAACAGTATACATGGACCGTAATGCCACAAGGGGCACAGAACTCTCCCAGCCAGTTTGCTAAGGCAATGGCCACCGTTTTAGACACGTGGCAGAAAGAGAATGTTTCTGTAACCCTGTTACAATATGTTGATCATTTACTCCTATGTGCAGATGACCACAAGTCTGCCGAACAAGCCTCTGAAAGTCTACTATGTTATCTGGCGGATCAGGGATGCAAGGCGACACTCCTCAAACTCCAGTGGTGCTCCACCTCTGTTGTATTCCTCTGTCATTGTCTCTCACACGGAACAAGACATCTCACTCGCGATCGAGTCACAGCCATACTGGACATACCTTTGCCACAAGACCAGAAACCGCTACACGCGTTCCTTGGACTTATTTCATACTGTCGCTCCTGGGTTCCAGAAGCCTCGCTGTTGATGCAACCATTGTACGATGTCTTAACAACAAATCCCTTCCAGATGACCCCAGAGGCTTCCAAGAATTTCACTGTTCTCAAACAGGTAATATCCTCTGCCCCTGCCTTGGGCCTCCCAGACTATGATTTACCCTTCAAGCTTTTCGTATCAGAATGAAATGGACATGCAACTGGAGTGTTAATGCAGCCACACGCTGGTCGATGTCGACCTATTGGTTATTACTCCAGCCGTCTCGATGCTGTGGCTCGTGGTGGACCGTCCTGTCTTCGTGCTGTCTTTGCTGCTCAAGCACTGCTGGATAAAACTTCGGGCATGACCTCATTCTCCTGGCACCACATGACATTGCTGCTATTCTCAATCAGACACAGCCAAAACATCTGTCCGCTGCCAGACACCTCAGGTTACAATGCTCGCTTCTCATTCCAGACAATGTCACACTTCTCCGGTGCCAAGTGCTTAACCCCTCCACTCTTCTTCCACTTCCCGAGGGGGGAGATGTGCAGGGACACGAACAAGAACAAAGCACAGCTGGAGTCGACCTACCCCATGATTGCTTCGAGCTCATGAAGCTAGAAACAGCTCATCTGCCCACGGTGAGTGAAAAGCCGATACAGAACCCAGATCTAATCCTGTTTGTGGATGGTTCTCGATATGCTGATCAACAAGGCGCCTACCATACGGGTTATGCTGTCACCACAGACTCTGTGGTCCTACTGGCAAGCACACTACCGTCAACAGCATCTGCACAAGAGGCCGAACTACAAGCTCTCACTGCAGCGTGTAAACTGGCAGAAGGACAAACGGCGAATATCTACACTGACTCTAGATATGCCTTTGGTGTAGCACATGATTTTGGCGTCATTTGGCAAACCAGGGGATTTCTGACAGCAGCAGGAACACCAGTGAAACACAGCTCAGCCATACAAGCTTTGATGGACGCCCTACTCCTTCCAAGCCATGTGGCCATCCTGAAGGTAAAAGCCCATGGGAAACTGAACACAGAAGAAGCCAGAGGAAACCATCTGGCGGATGCTGCGGCAAAACAAGCTGCCAGCGGGATACGAGAAGTGGAAGATCGAGTGGACACGACAAGGATGGTTCCGTTAATGCAGAACCTCCCAGTGAATCGAGAATATCTGAAGAAGTTGCAAGAATCTGCAACCAAGGAAGAAAAGGAAAGCTGGAAGAAAAGAGGTGCATCACCCCAAGAAGGAATTTACGAGTACAAAAAGAAACTTTGTCTGCCACGGGCACTGTATCCTGCTGTGGTACAATGGGCACATGGAGCAGCACATCTCTCGAAGACTCTTATGAATGCACTGATCGACAAATATTATGTGGCGCCTGGAATTACCCCAATGACTAGTAATTTCTGCAAATCATGTACAATTTGTGCAAAGTGTAACCCAGGACGTGTGGAAAAACCACCGCAGAAACACCTTGCAAGGCCCTTATACCCTTTCCAGCGTATCCAGATTGACCATATTCAGATGCCAAAGTCGGGCCGTTTTGAATATGCGTTAGTAATTGTAGATATGTTTTCAGGATGGCCAGAAGCCTATCCTGTCACCAATCTCACTGCGAAAACAGCAAAAAAAAAACTCCTGACAGAGGTGGTTTGTAGATATGGGGTACCTGAAGTAATAGAAAGCGACCAAGGCCCCGCTTTCACTGCTACGCTAGCTAAAGAAATTTGGTCCGCGCTAGGGACCACCCTTGCTTTCCACACCCCATACCATCCCCAGAGTAGCGGAAAGGTAGAAAGAATGAATGGCACACTGAAAACTAGAATGTTGAAAATGGCCCAGGAAACAAATATGCCCTGGCCAGATAGTCTACCCATTGCTTTGTTCAGTGTTCGATACACCCCACGAGGGGAATATGCTCTATCCCCATTTGAGATACTGTTTGGTACTGCCCCCAAACTTGGTTGTTACTACCCACAGCAGTTACAAATGCAGTCTGATGTTTTGACCAAATATGTAACTGCCTTAGCGCAAGGACTAACCAATATGCATGGTCAAGTGTTTTCTTCTATTCCAGATCCAGATCTAGATACCGGGACTCAAACTCGTGCCCGGAGACTGGGTACTCGTGAAGAGATTTGTAAGGAAACACTCCCTAGAGCCCAGATATGATGGTCCTTTCCAAGTTCTGTTGACCACAGCCACATCAGTCAAACTAGCTGGCAAGAACACCTGGATACACGCCTCTCATTGCAAGAAGGTTCCAGCTCCCAACGAGGACACCTCAGAAGGCAAATGATGCTATATATCTTTTGCTTGTTGGGTCTAGGGGGGGGCACAAGAGATTGCTATCACCCAACATGAAGGGGTAGTCACGTTTTGGTATAATTCATCCAATACTCATGTAGCTACCTTCTCCTTTGATTATTGTAATATAGTCAGCTGCCCCTCAACACATTGGCAATGTAATCGATACAGCAATGTCGGTTTCAGGTCCACTTATATATGTGTAACGGATTCCTACTGGGGAAAGGAATGTGATTACTGGGGAGCAGTAGGGTGGAACACGGGAACAGATTGGGGATACCGACCACAAAATGGTCTAGCAAGGAAAGACGGGATAGCAAAAGATTCTTGCCCAAATAGGCATCGCAATAGTTATTATTCTTGTCTTGCTTGGGATTATTATCTGCTGTGTTCTCCCATGTTTTAAAAAGTTCATGACCAAAGCTGTTGACAATAGCACTCCTACCCTTTTTCTGCAGTCAGATAATAATACTCCACTCTTGGAAGATGGTCCATTTACTCCGTTACAGTCCCTCCCAGTTAAGTACAATAGTATAAACCCATAGGGACAGCATCTGACTTCCTTATGTGCAAAGTCTGTGGCAAGGGGGGTCATGGACAAGCCATGACTCGTCTAACGTACAGCACAAAAGAGTTCCCAGGCACATCTGGACAGATGAGTTAGTATACATCTAGGGACAGACTCAGAAATAGACATTTCAAGGGGGGACTGTGATGGATTGGATAAAATGCCTATTTCTTCATCTGTAATACTTTGCTATGATTCCTTACTCAAAATGGCTACCGCAGCTACCCCTCCCTTCAAGTATGGAAGATGGCACCCCACCTAGGAATTCCACTTCAATGCTGATGTGTTCAAAAACTGCAATAACAAGACCATAAATCATAACAACAAGACCATACAAGGACAAGACCTAACAAACAACCAATGAGACAGATAACCTGAGAAAGCTCCTTTGCATACAAACCCCCTCCCCTACAGCCCCTTTATAGGAACGTGGTCTGTAGGAATAAAGTCAGACATTATCATACTGAACGTGTGTCAGCGTGATCTTTTCTCAGTGCATGCATTACCTACGTAGGAAACTAATCTGGACGGGGACAGATACTCTGAAGACGGTTGTTCTGATCCAAATCACACCCATTATATACACAGCATCACACACACCCGTTATATACACAGCGTCACACACCCGTTATATACACAGCGTCACACACCCGTTATATACACAGCGTCACACACCCATTATATACACAGCATCACACACACCCGTTATATACACAGCGTCACACACCCGTTATATACACAGCGTCACACACCCGTTATATACACAGCATCACACACCCGTTATATACACAGCGTCACACACACCCGTTATATACACAGCGTCACACACCCGTTATATACACAGCGTCACACACCCGTTATATACACAGCATCACACACCCGTTATATACACAGCATCACACACCCGTTATATACACAGCATCACACACCCGTTATATACACAGCATCACACACCCGTTATATACACAGCGTCACACACACCCGTTATATACACAGCGTCACACACCCGTTATATACACAGCGTCACACACCCGTTATATACACAGCGTCACACACCCGTTATATACACAGCGTCACACACCCGTTATATACACAGCGTCACACACCCGTTATATACACAGCGTCACACACCCGTTATATACACAGCATCACACACACCCGTTATATACACAGCGTCACACACCCGTTATATACACAGCGTCACACACCCGTTATATACACAGCGTCACACACCCGTTATATACATAGCGTCACACACCCGTTATATACACAGCGTCACACACCCGTTATATACACAGCGTCACACACCCGTTATATACACAGCGTCACACACCCGTTATATACACAGCGTCACACACACCCGTTATATACACAGCGTCACACACCCGTTATATACACAGCGTCACACACCCGTTACATACACAGCATCACACACCCGTTACATACACTGCGTCACACACCCGTTATATACACAGCGTCACACACACCCGTTATATACACAGCGTCACACACACCCGTTATATACACAGCGTCACACACCCGTTATATACACAGCGTCACACACACCCGTTATATACACAGCGTCACACACACACCCGTTATATACACCGCGTCACACACACACACACGTTATATACATAGTGTCACAGACACACACCTGTTATATACACTGTCACACACACACGTTATATACACTGTCCCACACCGACACGTTATATACACAGCGTCACACACACACACACACACACGTTATATGCACTGTCACACACCCGTTATATACACAGCGTCACACACACCTGTTATATACACAGCGTCACACACCCGTTATATACACAGCGTCGCACACACCCGTTATATACACAGCGTCACACACACCCGTTATATACACAGCGTCACACACCCGTTATATACACAGCGTCACACACCCGTTATATACACAGCGTCACACACACCCGTTATATACACAGCGTCACACACACCCGTTATATACACAGCGTCACACACACGCGTTATATACACAGCGTCACACACACCCGTTATATACACAGCGTCACACACACGCGTTATATACACAGCGTCACACACACGCGTTATATACACAGCCGCACACACGCGTTATATACACAGCGTCACACACACGCGTTATATACACAGCGTCACACACCCGTTATATACACAGCGTCACACACACACCCATTATATACACAGCATCACACACACCCGTTATATACACAGCGTCACACACACCCGTTATATACACAGCCGCACACACGCGTTATATACACAGCGTCACACACACGCGTTATATACACAGCGTCACACACCCGTTATATACACAGCGTCACACACCCGTTATATACACAGCGTCACACACCCGTTATATACACAGCGTCACACACCCGTTATATACACAGCGTCACACACCCGTTATATACACAGCGTCACACACCCGTTATATACACAGCGTCACACACCCGTTATATACACAGCATCGCACACACCCGTTATATACACAGCGTCACACACCCGTTATATACACAGCGTCACACACACCCGTTATATACACAGCGTCACACACACCCGTTATATACACAGCGTCACACACCCGTTATATACACAGCGTCGCACACACCCGTTATATACACAGCGTCACACACCCGTTACATACACAGCGTCACACACCCGTTATATACACAGCGTCACACACCCGTTATATACACAGCGTCACACACCCGTTATATACACAGCGTCACACACACACCCGTTATATACACCGCGTCACACACCCGTTATATACACAGTGTCACACACACCCGTTATATACACAGTGTCACACACCCGTTATATACACAGCATCACACACCCGTTATATACACAGCATCTCACACACCCGTTATATACACAGCGTCACACACACCCGTTATATACACAGCGTCACACACCCGTTATATACACAGCGTCACACACCCGTTATATACACAGCGTCACACACACCCGTTATATACACAGCGTCACACACCCGTTATATACACAGCGTCACACACCCGTTATATACACAGCGTCACACACCCGTTATATACACAGCGTCACACACCCGTTATATACACAGCGTCACACACCCGTTATATACACAGCGTCACACACACCCTTTATATACACAGCGTCACACACACCCGTTATATACACAGCATCACACACCCGTTATATACACAGCGTCACACACCCGTTATATACACAGCGTCACACACACCCGTTATATACACAGCGTCACACACACCCGTTATATACACAGCGTCACACACCCTTTATATACACAGCATCACACACCCGTTATATACACAGCGTCACACACACACCCGTTATATACACCGCGTCACACACACACGTTATATACATAGTGTCAGACACACACCTGTTATATACACTGTCACACACACACACACACACGTTATATACACTGTCCCACACCGACACGTTATATACACAGCGTCACACACACACACACACACACACACACACACACACACACACACACACACACACACGTTATATGCACTGTCACACACCCGTTATATACACAGCGTCACACACACCCGTTATATACACAGCGTCACACACCCGTTATATACACAGCGTCACACACACCCGTTATATACACAGCGTCACACACACCCGTTATATACACAGCATCACACACCCGTTATATACACAGCGTCACACACCCGTTATATACACAGCATCACACACACCCGTTATATACACAGCGTCACACATACCCGTTATATACACAGCGTCACACACACACGCGTTATATACACAGCGTCACACACACACACACACACGCGTTATATACACAGCGTCACACACACACACAGCGTCACACACACGCACGCAGATAATTCTCACATTTACCTCCATCTTTTAGCATCACAATCAAGTCGACTCCTAGAAAACGAGGAGAAAACGAGTGTGAGGAGGGAGGGCAGGGGAGGGGGTAAAGATGAGGGAGGAGGGGGAGGGAGGAGGGGGAGGAGGGGGAGGAGAGGGAGGAGGGGGGACGGGGGGAGAAGGGGGGGAGGAGGGGGAGGAGAGGGGGGGAGGGTGGGAGGAGAGGGGGGAGGGTGGAGGAGAGGGGGAGGGAGGAGGGAGGGGAGGAGGGAGGGGAGGGTGGGAGGAGAGGGTGGGGGGAGAATGGGGAAGGGGGAGAATGGGGAGGGGGGAGAATGGGGAGGGGGGAGAATGGGGAGGGGGGAGAATGGGGAGGGGGGAGAATGGGGAGGGGGGAGGGGGGAGAATGGGGAGGGGGGAGAAGGGGGGAGAATGGGGAGGGGGGAGAAGGGGGGAGAATGGGGAGGGGGGAGAAGGGGGAGAATGGGGAGGGGGAGAAGGGGGGAGAATGGGGAGGGGGGAGAAGGGGGGAGAATGGGGAGGGGGAGAAGGGGGGAGAATGGGGAGGGGGGAGAAGGGGGGAGAATGGGGAGGGGGGAGAAGGGGGGAGAATGGGGAGGGGGGAGAAGGGGGGAGAATGGGGAGGGGGAGAAGGTGGGAGAATGGGAGGGGGAGAATGGGGGAGGGGGAGAATGGGGAGGGGGGGAGAATGGGGAGGGGGGGGAGAATGGGGAGGGGGGGAGAATGGGGAGGGGGGGAGAATGGGGAGGGGGGGAGAATGGGGAGGGGGGGGAGAATGGGGAGGGGGGAGAATGGGGAGAGTGGGAGGGGGGGGAGAATGGGAGGGGGGGAGAATGGGAGGGGGGGAGAATGGGGAGGGGGGGAGAATGGGGAGGGGGGGAGAATGGGAGGGGGGGGAGAATGGGAGGGGGGGGAGAATGGGAGGGGGGGGAGAATGGGGAGGGGGGAGAATGGGGAGAATGGGAGGGGGGGGAGAATGGGAGGGGGGGAGAATGGGGAGGGGGAGAATGGGGAGGGGGAGAATGGGGAGGTAGGGAGAATGGGGAGGGGGGGAGAATGGGGAGGGGGGGAGAATGGGATTGGGGGAGAATGGGAGGGGGGGAAGAATGGGGAGGGGGGGAAGAATGGGGAGGGGGGGAAGAATGGGGAGGGGGGGAAGAATGGGGAGGGGGGGAAGAATGGGGAGGGGGGAGAGAATGGGGAGGGGGGAGAGAATGGGGAGGGGGAGAATGGGAAGGGGGGAAGAATGAGATGGGGGGAAGAATGGGGAGGGGGGAGAATGGGGAGGGGGGAGAATGGGGAGGGGGAGGGGGATGAATGGGATGGGGGAGAATGGGGAGAATGGGGAGGGGGGTAGAATGGGGGGGGGGTAGAATGGGAGGGAGGGGGGAGAATGGGGGGAGAATAGGGGGGAGAATGGGGAGGGGGGAGAATGGGGAGGGGGAGAATGGGGGGGGAGGGGGGAGAATGGGGGGGAGAATGGGGAGGGGGAGAATGGGGGGAGAATTGGGAGAATGGGGTAGAATGGGGAGGGGGGGAGAGAATGGGGAGGGGGGAGAATGGGGAGGGGGGAGAATGGGGAGGGGGGAGAATGGGGAGGGGGAGGGGGGAGAATGGGGGAGGGGGAGAATGGAGAGGAGGGAGAATGGGGAGGAGGGAGAATGGGGAGGAGGGAGAATGGAAGGGGGAGACGGGGAGAGGGGAGAGGGGGGAGGATGGGGAGGGGGGAGGATGGGGAGGGGAATGAGGGGGGGAGGAAGGGGATGAA